>NC_092257.1:16080412-16105412 GCF_036320965.1 Panulirus ornatus | reverse complement strand
CTCCACTACACGAAGAAGGGGTAACTCCACCACACGAGGGTGTGGGGTGGTGGGGGGTAACTCCACACAGCACGTGCGGGGGGGTACTTCCACACTTCGTGTGAGGGATTACAGTGTTACATGCCAGACTGGTTTATGACTGCAGTCTATGAATTACCATTTCCAAGGTAATTTCCCGTGGTAATGTTCTCTCTCTCTCTCTCTCTCTCTCTCTCTCTCTCTCTCTCTCTCTCTCTCTCTCTCTCTCTCTCTCTCTCAAAGTCATGACGAGACTCGTGTGTGTGTGTGTGTGTGTGTGTGTGTGGGTGTGTGTTCTTAATGATCAACAATTGTATGAAGGAATTTAGTCAGAATCATTTTCTCTCTTTCCTTCATTTCAATTATCATCTTTCCTCTTTCCCTCTTCTTCCCTTCACACCTTTATCCCAGAGCCACGCCTGTTCCATCCATGCTCCTATCCTCTTTAGTTTCTTCCCTTTTACGTAAGTCACACACCGCTCCTTACCCGCCTCTATCCTTCATCCTCGGTCGATAATACATCGATCTGGCCTTACATTAAGTACTCTATACAGTATCAAACATTTTGTGCCTCTGCTTGGTTCAAGGGTTTGAGGTAAGGGTGGGACACCATCTTCCTCCCTAGACACCAGGGGTCATATATAATTCGTCTGCGACTTCTGCAGGAGCACACACACACACACACACACACACACACACACACACACACACGTGGAAGGACACGGTTGAGGCAGATCAATAGGCAGTCAGCTGTTTTGTGTTTACATCTCCTTTGGGGAGGGAACCTACCTCCCTCCCCACACGATTTTCAGGATTTTGACACTTGGCTTTTTATCGTTTATGTATTATCATTTATCATACGTTAATGTGGACTGAATAACGAAAAATGTAATTTGATATGACTTCGGTATAGTATAGATTTTAGACTGGATGATATTAGAAAGACACGTATATTCATATGCACGTTTTTCGTACTCTAGAATGATATTACACGTCCTGAAAAATAGCAATGGGGTGGTGGCTGCTATAATGACAATCAGATGTTACGTTTTCTTTGAACGAACTATGTCTCAAACATGTTTACTTCAGAACCACAGCCTAACGAGGCTGTACGTCATATTGTGAGGCCAATAGATTTAACGTAACGATAAGCAATTGTAAAGTAATTGACACAATTGCAACTGCGAAGTAATTACACTATTGATTTGCTTTTCAGAAATATAATTTCACAAGCGGTCTAACATAGACTTTGTGTTTTCCAATTCTCTCTCTCTCTCTCTCTCTCTCTCTCTCTCTCTCTCTCTCTCTCTCTCTCTCTCTCTCTCTCTCTCTCTCTCTGTTTCTAACTTGCATTTTCTCTTTTCAGTAATTCTCTGTCTGTCTGTGTATCCGACTGTCTCTCTCTCTCTCTCTCTCTCTCTCTCTCTCTCTCTCTCTCTCTCTCTCTCTCTCTCTCTCTCTCTCTCTCTCTCTCTGCGGCACTCTCAACCTCCCCCCCTCCCCCGACCCCAACCTACCCCAACACCCTCCCCTCTCTGAGGCAAGCCACACCCACCCCCAAACGGTCGGCACCAGCAACAGCAGACGACAAACACCAAAACCCAACCCAACCCCCCAACCTCTCTCTCTCTCTCTCTCTCTCTCTCTCTCTCTCTCTCTCTCTCTCTCTCTCTCTCTCTCTCTCTCTCTCTCTATCTATCTATCTATCTATCCATCTCTAGCTCTCTCGCTCAATCTATCTACCCCTCTCTCTCTCTCTCTCTCTCTCTCTCTCTCTCTCTCTCTCTCTCTCTCTCTCTCTCTCTCTCTCTCAACTCTCTCTCTCCCTCCCTCCCCCCCTCTCCCCCCCTCTCTCTCTCTCTCTCCTCTCTCTCTCTCTCTCTCTCTCTCTCTCTCTCTCTCTCTCTCTCTCTCTCTCTAGTGAACCCCTACAATGTTATCTAGAATACTAGCACCTGGAACTAGGCATCTAGTTACCTTCATCATATATGTGAGCCGAAACACTACATAATCAGTTCCATAACTGGTACATAATCTGCTGAATTACATTAGTGATCGGTAAAGGATAATATAATCTGCTCCAGAATCATGACATCATTCTAGATTACACTTTTACTAGAATCGAGGTCATTCTAGATTCATTATCACTCGCGACTGTGTTCACTAGAACCTGACATATCACTAAGTACACCTAGAATATTGCTTGTATCTAGATTACGTTATCTAGAATGACATTGATCTTTAGTCAGTCTAGAATCCAAAAATAACTTAACCTAGAATACTAATGGCCCAGAAATAATCTAATGGGAACCAAATTATAGAGATAAGGTAATTAATCAGAACTGTTATGTGCCATTTAGAGAAATAATGAACCTAGAATGATGATAATAATCAAATGTAATCTAATGTGATCTTAATTACAAATGTAATATTGGAGACAGCAGCAAGAGGGTACGTATGTCATCTCTTTTTATTTCTATTTCTATATCAAAATGCTGGCGAGGTGTCTTGTATCACTGGACCAGCGGGGTTGGCAAGACTGCCATATACGGACGGTGATCAGAAACCGGACAATCCGGATCAGTGGGACAATCCGGTTTACGACGGGGGTATCCGTGTCTCATATCCGGTTAACCGTGGTCTGGTCCAGTGAAACCCGAGTGAGAGTTTTAGGGTCGGGTGGGAGGGGGGTGGTGGGTGGGTTTTGATGATAGTGGACCTTAATTGGTCTCTCTCTCTCTCTCTCTCTCTCTCTCTCTCTCTCTCTCTCTCTCTCTCTCTCTCTCTCTCTCTCTCTCTCTCTCTCTCTCTCATTCTCCACTTCCTCGAATCCCCCCCCCCTTCCTCAATGACACCACAATCTCCCTTTCCCCCCCCTCTCCCCTCTCCCCTCTCCCCTCTTCCCTCTCCTCTCCCCCCTCTTCCCTCTCCCCCCCAGGACCCTACCATCATCCCCCCCCCCCCATACTTCGTCACCCCCCCCCAGCCCCCCTTCTTCACATTCCACAGGTTAAGTTCTACAAGAACACGAACACTGCTTCACACGAACGGTACAACATGGCCACCTGGATGTACCTGCCTTTACGACAGCTCACACTACATCTACACACACACACACACACACACACACACACACACACACACATTACTAAAGGCTTACTAATGTAAATACTCCTTCAAAAAATCATGTAATGAAAAAAAAGTCAATGTATTTGACATGCTTAGGGCGCGTTACTTCTCATGTACCCGAGACACACTTAAAGTAATCTTACTGAAAGATTTTAAGGATCTTTTTTTTTTTTTTACCTAAATTCGCTTTATTTCCTTTGAATCATTTCAGACTGTGTGTGTGTGTGTGTGTGTGTGACAGAACATTCACAGGATGGAAAGGAGATGTTGGAGAGACAGGAGACCCACAGGAGACACAGAAGACCACAGGAGAGACAGAAGACCACAGGAGAGACAGAAGACCCACAGGGGACCCACAGGAGAGACAGGAGACCCACAAGGGACCCACAGGAGTGACAGAGGACCACAGGAGAGACAGAAGACCCACAGGGAACCTACAGGAGAGACAGACGACCACAGGAGAGACAGAAGACCCACAAGGGAGACAGCGGACATAGAGGAGGCATGAGTAAGGTGGTGTGGCGAAGGGGGGAGGGGGGGGGAGGGGGAGCCTTAACCCCCCTCCACCAGGGGTATAAATCCCTCCCCCCTTCCCTCCACTCTTGCAAGGTGAGACATGTTGGCCAATATACACTATGTGCACTTCACTCCTCCCTCCCTCCCTCCTTCCTTCCCTCCCTCTCTGTCACATTCCTTCTATCTCCTCGTCCGTTCCATCCCTTGTTCACCTGTCCACCGTTCCATCCCTTGTTCACCTGTTCTACGTTCCATCCCCTGTTCACTTGTCCTCCGTTCCATCCCCTGTTCACTTGTCCTCCGTTCCATCCCCTGTTCACTTGTCCTCCGTTTCATCCCTTGTTCACCTGTTCTCCGTTCCATCCCTTGTTCACCTGTTCTCCGTTCCATCCCTTGTTCACCTGTTCTTCTTATCATCCCTTGTTCACCTGTTCTCCGTTCCATCCCCTGTTCACCTGTTCCCCATTCCATCCCTTATTCACCTGTCCCCCGTGTGTGTACATATATCTATCTCTCGTCTCCCATATCTCCCATTCTTCTCTGTCTACTCGTTCGTTCTACCTCCGGCGAACCAGCTGTTACGAATATTGGGAACAGATTAAGTCGAAGAATGTGACACAGACAAAGATATGCAGATAGAACACACACACACACACACACACACACACATATATATATATATATATATATATATATATATATATATATATATATATATATATATATATATATATATATATATATATATATAAACTCATCTCTCTACCTATTCATTAACGTATTTTCGTAGAAGTATAGGAAGGTGTCGAAAGGTAATCGCTTAGCGACTGCACTGTAGGTGTGTGTGTGTGTGTGTGTGTGTGTGTGTGTGTGTGTGTGTGTAGGACAGCCCCGGCCCCACCACCACCACCACTGCAGAGTAAAAATTCAATAGCCCAGGACCATGGTGCAACACTGGCTAGTTCCAACTGGCAGTGGGTGTGTGGGTGTGCCACTGGCAAGGACTCCTAACCCCATCTTACAAAACACCCCCCAAACCTCCTTAACGTACTCTGTCTATCTATCTATCTATCTATCTTTCTATCTATCTATGTATCTATCTATCTATTACTCAATCAATCTATCTAATTACCTGTTTACCTATCATTCCATCTATCCATCTATCTATCTAATTACCTATTTACCTATCTCTCCATCTATCCATCTATCTATCTATCTATCTCTCCATCTATCTATCTATCTACCCTGATCAATACCTCTTCCTTTCCCACACTTGGGGTGGGAAAGGTCAGCTCGCCAGGTCTCATGTTTCTGGGTCAGGTGTCAACGTGTTTTCCCATATATATATATATATATATATATATATATATATATATATATATATATATATATATATATAAAAACACCATAACGATGTATATAGGTCAGCTCACACGCTATACCACCTCTAGTGCAGTATCTGCGTGAAGGACGAATTGCTGTGGTGGCTATAAGCCGGCTGCTTGGCATGGGATTCGAACTTGTGTACAAGTGAGTCATACAGCCATGGCTGCTGACCACCACCGCACAACACTGATATATGATAATAATTTTCCAAGGACCATCAGACAAGGACGAAATGATAGCATTGATCATATATATATATATATATATATATATATATATATATATATATATATATATATATATATATATATATAAGACTCAAACTCCCGCCAATGTACCATGGGAATCCAGAGAAGCAATTATTATAATCACCATTCAAATCTATAGACCAATTTGCATACTGTGAGTTGTATCGAAAATAACAAATACAATTTGTTTGCTGAAATCATTTGGAGGAATTGGCAGTAAAATGAACGCAATTGTCATAACTTTGTTTGAAGTCATCTAGTTATTGTTGTTGCTAATGCTCTTTTTTGAGGTGGGGGTGGGGGGGAGAAGAGAGGTTGAGGGAGGTGGGAAAATAGTGAGAGAGTAAAGGGAATAGGGGGTTAAATCCATCCAGCTGCCTGTAACTTTGAGCGATCGGGGCCTGAACATGCAGGAGGGTGAAGGGCGTGCACGGGATAGAGTGAATTGGAACGACATGGTATACTGGGGCCGACGTGCAGCCAACAGACTGAACGAGGTGCAGGGGAAACGTCTGGGATTAAACTATGGAAAGGTCTGTGGGGCCTGGATGTGGATAGGGAACTGTGGTTTCGGTACATTACACATGACAGACCGAGAATAGATGTGAGCGAATGAGGCCTTTCTTCGTGTGTTCCTGGCGCTACTTCGCTAACGCGTGAAACGGTGATCAATAAAAAAAAAAAATTAGATGAACTTACGATGTCCTACCTCACTACCAGTGGGGTAAAGACTCATGTAATACATTCCTCATATATATATATATATATATATATATATATATATATATATATATATATATATATATATATATTCAGCAGATGGTCCACTGTCATGAACACTTCAGCTGAACTGTTAACAGGCTGTGTTAAAGTCCATGAAAGCCGTCTCATTTCTTTCAAGAAGTTATATCTTCTTTCACTGCTGTGGTTACGTGATGAAAGAAGAAGATAGTTACAGAATGCAGAGAAATGTATTGATGCAGATTTGGTGAAGCGTGTGTGTATATTCTTCAAACTTTTATGTTTTATTTGTTTACAAGTATGACGTGTTTTAGACTTCCTCTGCCAGACGTATGATAAAGTCCAATGCGTACGATAATTTACCCCAAATGGCGCTCGACGCAGATGGATTACTTCTGGTAAATTCTCCTGATGTATCGACACCATTCATCTCCTGACTTATGGCCTTAACTTAATTTAAATCCTTGAGGCCTGGGAACATTGATGGTATTCGAACGCCTCCTGCGCATGCGTGATGTGTGTGTGTTTACACACGACATCTGGAGCCTTCGTGCCGACCGTAACTATTATCGTACATGTAATCTAGAGTAATGGTATCCTCCTTCACCCCCCCCCCCCCCCCTTTTCCATGCCAGTATGTGTCTCTCTCTATTTACTCTGTTACTAATTAGACAACCTAGAGCAGGAAGCAGTTAGTTAAGCACGTTCCACGCTGGTTTTACTTTACAGTTTTGAGGGAGGCAAGTTGATTGGTGAAGAAGAAACGATTACACTGTCAGGTGATTTAACCTCCTTGAGAAAGATGGTTACGACCCTCATGCACGACAGTACGACTCTTGGACACGACTGGGACTACCATACTTGAACACGACCTTACGATTAGCTTTGAGCATGATAACGGCACGACCCTTGAGCATGACTGTACGACCCCTTAAGGACGACTGTACGATCCTTGAAGCCAGCGGTACGACCCTTGAGCACGATGGTACGACCCTTGAGCACGACGGTGCGACCTTTGAGCACGACGGTACGACCCTTGAGCACGACGGTGCGACCTTTGAGCACGACGGTACGACCCTTGAGCACAACTGTACGACCCTTGAACACGACGGTACGACCCTTGAGCACCACTCTACGACGAAGATTCAGCACGACAATACGACCCTGATGAAGATACTAATCAGGCTTCGATAATCCGCCATATAACACGATAATTACGCCAGTGTTGGATAATTTCCCTACGACACTGGCAATCTATGAATTAAATGAATTATCACACTAGTAATCTATAACACTCGTAATTATAATACCAGATAATACTAATAATCTATAATTCTAGACGATATTATTATTAAAGGGATATTAATTATCTCAAACATAGCAATAATTAATAAGATCCTGCGCCAATGAATTATGAGACGTCACCAACAATATTTCACCAAGTGGTATAATTCATTCAGTGGAGCCGATAATCTCACTCATGTATTGACAATGACTGGTGTTAATTATCTCTTAATGATAAACTCTGACGTGACACCAATAATACTAAGTGCGTACTTTTGACATAATCAAAGGTGACGAAAAGACACTAATTATATCTATAAGATGGCGCTAATAATCGCCACTAAGCTCACGTTCTGATAATTCGCTCTTGAATTATGCAAATAACATACAAATGACACCCAATAGTAATTCAAGAGAAAAACTGCAATCATTTGAGTTCCATATAAACCTACGAGACAGCATCAGTTATCACAGACAGCGCCAGTGTTATCAGTAGCAGAGTCCAGGAAATAATCGGGATATAATCAGTAATTCAGATCAGCACTGATCACGGTAGAAATAATGATAATTCATACGACAGAGCTGATAATCTGTAAGACAGTACCGATCACGATTAAATGAATCGATGAGACTCGGGCGTTGATAATCTGTAAAGGAGCACTTAAAAAGAATATGCTGGCGTCAGATACAGAAAGACGGCGGTGTGCTGATAATTGCGCGTGAGACTTCTTTTACTACACGTACGGAGGGAGGGAGGAGGAGAGGAGATAATGGGGAGAGGGAGGGAGTGTGTGTGTGCGTGTGTGTGCCAATAACGTGGGGCGCAGGAGCCAATAATCGGGATGAGGAGTGAAGGGATGGAGGCTGAGGAGCCAATAACATGTTAAGTATATCGAGAAGGAGTGGAAATTACCTCTTAAGTAACTTGACGGGGTTCGAGCGAATTCAATTCATGGCTAAAAGTTATTGCGAGGTGAGATCTTCAAGGTCTAAATATCTTCATATCAATTTATTTACATTATATGAAATGTCATAAGAAACTGATATATATATATATATATATATATATATATATATATATATATATATATATATATATATATATATATATATATATATATATATATCCTTAGATTTTCTCTACAACAACACTGTGTCCTATACATGATAGCTAAGATATAAACACTATCTCAGTGTACTGACGTATCTAATACGTAAGAAAGCTCCGGTGGTGGCGCAGTGGTTATAACACTCGTCTTGGGAGACCTAGGATCACAAGTTCGAAGTCCCAATTCCCCCGCCTCCCGATATCGTACGTGTGTGTGTGTGGGACCTCCCTGGACGACCCCCAGCTGGGCAGTGTGTGAGGAGATTAAGGAATACCAGATGTGGTTCTTAACTACACCCCTTCCTCGTGGGTCCAGTGGGAGAAATACTCCAATTCACATAGACACACACACACACACACACACAGGATCCCTAGACACACACACACACACACACACACACAGGA
This sequence comes from Panulirus ornatus, assembly GCF_036320965.1. Lineage (NCBI taxonomy): Eukaryota > Metazoa > Arthropoda > Malacostraca > Decapoda > Palinuridae > Panulirus > Panulirus ornatus. The sequence goes on along the minus strand of NC_092257.1, from coordinate 16,096,577 downwards.
TCCCTAGACACACACACACACACACACACACAGGATCCCTAGACACACACACACACACACACACACACAGGATCCCTAGACACACACACACACACACACACACACAGGATCCCTAGACACACACACACACACACACACACACAGGATCCCTAGACACACACACACACACACACACACAGGATCCCTAGACACACACACACACACACACACACACACAGGATCCCTAGACACACACACACACACACACACAGGATCCCTAGACACACACACACACACACACAGGATCGCTAAGGCTCAAAGCACCACAAACGAAAATAGATCTGGCTTCTAGATGTATATATATATATATATATATAGAACTTAGCTTCAACAGGAGACACGGTGGCCTATATATATCTACATGTAGGTACAAAACTATCTTAACCAGCGCACGAGGATCGTTAGCATGGTTTCGTATGTCCTGTGGGTCATGTGGTTTATAGTTCTGGACATGAAATCCTACAATTCCGTTCGATTTTCATCACTGCCAAACACACATCGTTCGGTGGTTAAGTTCAAACTGCTTCTTATTTACGACCCTAAGATTCGACCCTTTCGTTAATTCTGTATATCAGATAACGAGGCATTTTCCAGTTAGGTTATCACTATTTCCCTTGTCTGATCTATGTTGTTAATATGAAATTTCCACTGCCATTTATCTAACCGTTCCAGCATACAGTGAAAGAGACTGGAGGAGGGGGGGGGGGAGGGGGGTGTCGTAATCACAGCCTTAAGGGTGGAAGAATAAGAGAATATTTTTTTCTTTTTTTTTTCTTACAAAAATCAATAGAGAAAAACAACAACAACGAGGACACAGGGGATCAATCAGTAAAGACACTGACGGGAAAGAAAAAACAGACGAATGAAAGAGAAAAAAATGATTGAGAGAGAGAGAGAGAGAGAGAGAGAGAGAGAGAGAGAGAGAGAGAGAGAGAGAGAGAGAGAGAGAGAACATCTGCACGACAGCAAGAGGAGGAGGAGAAAAAATAAAAAGCTATAGCAATTTAAAGACAAATGAATAAAAAGATAAAAAGACAGAAAACGTTTACAGTTACGAGACTAAGACAACCACGTCAAACAAGTAAACAAGCGAAGTAACTTTCACACACACACACACACACACACACACACACACACACACACACATACACACACACACACACATACACACACACACACACACGCACACACACACACACATACACACACAGACACACACACACATACACACACACACACACACACACACACACACACGTCATAAGAACAGGATCCAGGCTTGGCTGAACACAATCTCGGCCGTAATAGCGGGGGTCTTCGGCCCCACAACCCCCGTTATTATACATCATTTGTCTGTGGTTTCGTCGTGCACACGCACGAACGAACGCACACGGCACCCGACAACCACGTAACTCACACCAATCTTTATCTTCAACTCTTTTTTAAAGTCCGTCTGCGGTGAGCCCTACGCGCTGCAACTACCTAATGGCGAAGTTTCGAAACAGACAGGGGTCCAGTGAGTGTATACCTCTCTATCTACGGTATGAATAAGTGATCATACATTGAATTAAATGTATAATGCGTAATGTGAATTACTATATATATATATATATATATATATATATATATATATATATATATATATATATATATATATATATATATATATTCAAATCTTCCAGGGAAACTACTTTGTTCAATAAAGTTCTAAGATATCTCTCCCTCTCCTATCCTGTCACCCTGACACTGACCTCCTAATGACCTCTGACCTCTGGACTGGCTGCTAATGACCTCTGGACCGGCTAACGACCCCTGACCTCCGGACCATCAGGGATATCACAGTGTAAACTACTCTCTCTCTCTCTCTCTCTCTCTCTCTCTCTCTCTCTCTCTCTCTCTCTCTCTCTCTCTCTCTCTCTCTCTCCTTCGTTACAACTTAGGTCATTAAGCCTCGCTACTCTGGAGAGTCGAGGTTATTTTCGCCCGAGAAGAACCAGCAGTTAAGGAGGGACTTGTGGTAGTTTGCGCAGGGTCCTGTTTATAATAACCTTCAGGGTCCTGGTTATAATAACCTGCACGTCCTGGTTATAATAACCTTCAGGGTCCTGGTTATAATAACCTGCTCGTCCTGGCTATAATAACCTTCAGGGTCCTGGTTATAATAACCTGTAGGGTTAATGGGCTGGGGGAAGAGGGGGGGGGGGGGGGCGAACGTGGGCTAGACGACGGAGGGGGTTTTAGGTTGGGGTAGTGGGGGGGGATATATATATATATATATTACTGGAACCCCTTTTTGGACGTTGAGATTTCGTGGGATGCGCGACAGATGCTCCTAAAATCATATATATATATATATATATATATATATATATATATATATATATATATATATATATATATATATATATATATATATATATATATATATATATATATAATATTTTGAGTAATCGAAGCCTAAAGTTTTAGGACCGTGAGAGGCGTGCACGGAATAGATTGAATTGGAACTATGTGGTATACAGGGGTCGACGTGCCGTCAATGGACCGAACCAGGGTTTGTGAAGCGGCTTGGCTAAACCATGGAAAGGTCTGTGGGGCCTGGATGTGGATAGGGAGCTGTGGTTTCGGTGCATTACACATGACAGCTAGAGACTGGATGTGAGCGCATGCAGCCTTTCTTTTTACTGTCTATTCCTGGCGCTACCTCGCTAACGCGGAAAACGATAAACAAGGATGAAATACGACCAGACAATGCTATGCCTCACAGATTTAAAGGCAACACTCGACAGAAAATATCCCGAATCCTTATTATTACGATTTGCGGTCAAGTTCGCCTCTGTTAATTACTTTATGACTAAATTACCTGTACCACTGCATAATTACCTTTACTACAGCATGACCTGTCATGTAATTAACGGTATCCACACAGTAATCAATACGTAGCTGATGTATTATTAAAGTTAAGACGATTCTAAACTTGCGCCAAAATAAATCGTATGAAAACGGAAGGACTTGGGTTCGAAGTTTGAGAGATGGTCCGCTTCAGGTCTTCCCAGTGTCTCCCAATGGTCCGTTCCAAGTCCATTTCTAGGTCTGGCATGTCCTCCTCTTTCCAGGTCTTTAAGCCTGAATGCCAGGTCGTAAAAGGCCATTAGGTAAGCGGGCTTTAATCTCCTCTCTCTCTCTCTCTCTCTCTCTCTCTCTCTCTCTCTCTCTCTCTCTCTCTCTCTCTCTCTCTCTCTCTCTCTCTCTTCGTACCTTATCCTTCCCATTATCGACGAACACACGACAGTGCAACCACTTGAACACGACGGTATACGACCAACTGAACACGACGCTACGGCCCCGGGTCGTGATCCGAAGGGTCGTACCGTCGTATTCGGAGGGTCGTATCGTCGTACTCCGAGGGTCGTACCGACGTGCGCTCAAGGATCTCACCCCCTCCCTTCCCCCCTAATCAATCAGAACGACATCCAGTCGTTGATACCTAACGGACGACCTTTTAACTCATCCCCTCCCCCATCCCCCCCACCTCGAGCACCGCCACAGGCACGACCCTTGTCTTCGTAAAGGCACACACGACTTGGGGCGACCGTAACACCTGGAGAAGTAGCAGTAGTAGTAGTAGTAGTGGTAGTAGTAGTAGTAGTAGTAGTAGTAGTAGTAGTAGTAGTAAGGAAGGGTGTGTGTGTGTGTGTGTCTATGTGGGCGTGTGTGTGTCGTGTGTGTGTGTGTGTGTGTGTGTGTGTGTGTGTGTGTGTGTGTGTGTGTATGTGTGAAGGGCAGACATCCCCAAGAGACGGGGCCAAATTGAATTTGATTCTCTGTTACCCACCGTGCGCTGGTAAAAAGGAGGGGGAAAGGAGGGGGAAGTGGGGGGGGAAGTGGGGGGAAATGGGGGGAAGTGGGGGGAAGTGGGGGGGTGTTCTTCGTCCATATGGGGGCACCGTGTCTGGGGGGGTGGGGGGTTCACCCCTTTAGTCTACTACGTGGGTGCCCCCCTGTGACTGGTTTATAGTCCCCTTAGAAACGAGGGTTTAACGTTCCCCAGATGTTGGTTTAATTGTTCGACTGGTGTGTGGTTTATTGTTCTTTGGTTTATTGTTCTACTTGTGTGGGTTTATTGTTCTTTGGTTTAATTGTTCTACCGGTGTGTGGTTGACTGTACAGCGGGTATCGAAGCCCTAGAGAGCACAACAACCAAGCCATCATTCTAACCGCTGGGCAGCCCACCACCAACTCAGGTGCTGTGTCTCTGTCCTTCCCTCTTGCCCGGGAGACGACCAAGCCACGCCCCCCTACACCTGCCTCAGCCGTCTGTAAGGGCGCCATCACCGTCAACAAGTGAGTCTCGTTAACCCGCGACCCATTTCTTTTTATGAACGGGATCATTACGGTTTCCTCCCTCTTGCCTACGGCCCATTTTCTTTCCTCTAAGACGTTGCCGTTTTCTTCCTTACGCCTCTATCCCATTTTTTACCGTTTTCGTCCTCACGCCTCTATCCCATTTTTCCCCGTTTTCTTCCCTACGTCTCTATCCCATTTTCGTTATGATGCAGAGAAAAAGACTTAACTCCCCATTTTTTTTCGTTATTTCCCCCCCGTTTTCTCTCATCTCACGGAGCAAAATCGTTTATATCTCATCATTTTCCCTACGCTTCAGAGCACACCCCTCCCCCACCCCCCTGCCCCACCTCCTGCTCACAACCCAGACGGCACCATATCGTCCAAGGCGCTGCCTGACGTAAGAGCAGGTGTACAGGTCCGTCTCGTGCAAAGAGATGTGGCCAGCCCCGTCCCTTTTTTTTTTGGACGAGGTTGGAGAGAGAGAGAGAGAGAGAGAGAGAGAGAGAGAGAGAGAGAGAGAGAGAGAGAGAGAGAGAGGAGAGAGAGAGAGAGAGATAAGAGAGAGAGATAGAGAGATAGAGAGGAGAGAGAACATCTGCACGACAGCAAGAGGAGGAGGAGAAAAAATAAAAAGCTAAAGCAATTAAAAGACAATGAATAAAAATTAAAAAGGACAGAAAACGTTTACATATTACAGACTAAGACAACCACGCAAACAAGTAAAACAAGCGAAGTAACTTTTCCACCACACACACACAACACAAAAACACACAAAAACACACAAAACCACCACCACACATACAAACAAAACACACACGCAACACAAACCACATACACACAAGACACACACACACATCACACACACACACACACAAAACAACACACAACGCAAAAGACAGGGCCAGGTTGGCTGAAAAACTCGGCCGTTAAAAACGGGGGTCCCTTTGGCCCCACAACCCCGTTATTAAAACATATTTTTCTGTGGTTTTTTGGGGACCGGGGAAAAACGAAAAGCCAAAAGGGCCCCACAACCAGAACTCCAACCAATCTTTATTCAAACTCTTTTTTAAAGTCCGTCTGGTTGAGCCCTACGCGCTGCAACACCTAATGGCGAAAATTTTGAAACAACAGGGGTCCGTGAGTGATACCCCTCTATCTACGTTTGAATAAAAGATCATACATTGAATTAAAGTATAATGCGTAAAAGTGAAATTACTATATTTAAAAATATTATATAAATATATATATAATAATTTTAAATATTCAAAAATTTCCCCGGGAAAATTTTTGTTCAATAAAGTCAAAATATCTCTCCCCTTTTCCATCCTGTCACCCCGACACTGACCTCCTAAAAGACCTCTGACCTCTGGGCTGGCTGCAATGCCTCTGGACCGGCTAACGACCCCCCCACCCCCCGGCCATCAGGGGTATCAAGTGTAAATACTCTTCTCTTTCTCTCTCTCTCTCTCCTCCCCCCTCCCCTTCTCCCTCACCCCCCTCCCCCCTCCCCATTCCCCTCTCTCTTCCTCTCCTTCGTTACAATTTTAAGGGCATTAAGCCTCGCACTCTGGGGAGTCGAGGATTTTCCCCCCGGAAAACCGGGGGTTAAAGGAGGACTTTTGGTATTGCGCGGGTCCTGTTTATAATAACCCCTTAGGGTCCCGGGTTTTAATAACCGCACGTCCTGGTTTTATTACCCCTTTGGGGCCCCGGGAAAAATAACCTGCTCGTCCTGGCTATAAAAACCTTTAGGGTCCCGGTTTTTTAAAAACCTGTAGGGTTAATGGGGGTGGGAAGAGGGGGGGGGGGGGGGGCGAACGTGGGCTAGACGCGGAGGGGGTTTTAGGTTGGGGGGTGGGGGGGGAAAAATATAAAATAATTACTGGAACCCCTTTTTTGGGGCGTTTGAGATTTCGTGGTTCGCGAAGATCCCAAAATCATTATTAATATAAAATAAATTTTATAATATTTTAAAAAATAAATTTATATATATAATATATAAAATTTAAAAAAAAAAAATAAATATGATAATTTTTAAATTTTTTTGGTTTAAACAAGCCAAAGTTTTTGGACCGTGAGAGGCGTGCACGGAAAAGATTAATTGGAACTATTTGGTATACGGGGTCGCGTTCCGCAAAGGGGCGACCAGGGTTTTGAAGGGGGTTGGCTAAACCATGGAAAAATCGGGGGCCTGGTTTGTGGATGGGGGCTGGGTTTTGGGGAATTCCGACAGCCTAGAAATGGTTGAGACAGCAGCCTTTTTTTTACTGTTATTGGCGCTACCCGTAACGCGGAAACCGAAAACAAGGATGAAATAGACGACTGCTTGCCCAAGATTAAAGGGAACAAAGGGCGAAAAAATCCGAAAACCTTATTTTACGATTTTTGCGGTCAAGTTACGCGGGCCCCGTTAAATTTTCTTTATTTCTAAATTACCTTACCCTCAAATTTCCTTTTTTTCAACAGATGACCGTCATGTAATTTTAACGGGATCCACACAGTAATCATACGTAGCGAGATTTTTAAAGTTTAAAAAACGATTTAAACTTGCGCCAAAATAAAACGTATGAAAACGGAAGGACGGGCGAAGTTAGAGGATGGGGTCCCTTTAGGTCTTCCCATGTCTCCCAAAAAGGGCCCTTCCCCGTCCCCTTTTTAGGTCTGGCATGTCCTCCCCTTTCCAGGTCTTTTAAAGCCTGAACCAGGGCTAAAAGGCCATTAGGTAAGCGGGCTTTTTCCCTCATTTCTCTCTCTCCTCTCATCTCTTCTCTCTTCCTTTCTCTCTTTTCTCCCCCCTCCCCCCCCCCCTCCTTCCCCCGCCTTTTCCCCCCAATCCCCCGCGTAAAAAACTTTCCCCCCAAATTTTTCGACCAACTGCTACGAGCACCCCCTTGTCCCAGGGCGACCCTTCGTTTTTGGGGGGGGACCGGACTCCCCGGGTCACCGACTGCGCCAAGGATCTCACCCCCCCCCCCTTTCCCCCCCAAAAAAATCAGAACGCATCCCGCGTAGAACCAACGACGACCCCAACCACCCCTCCCCCCACCCCCCCCCTCTGCACCGCCACAGGCACGACCCTTGTTTCGAAAGGGACACACGCTTTGGGGCACCTTTTAACACCAGGGAAGAGCAGATATAGTTTTTTGGGGTAGTAGTGTAGTAGTAGTAGTAGTAGTAAAAGTGGGTAAAAGGGGGGGTTGTGGGGTTTTTGTCAAAGTGGGGGGTGGTTTGGGGTCGTTGTGTGTTTTTGGTTGTGTGTGTTGTGTGTGTGTGGTGTGGGTATGTTTTAAAGGGGCAACATCCAAGAAGGGGGGAAAATTGAATTTGATTCTCTGTTACCCCCCCGTCGCTGGTAAAAAGGGGGGGGAAAAGGAGGGGGAAAAGGGGGGGGAAAGGGGGGGGAAATGGGGGGAAGTGGGGGGAAGGGGGGGTGTTTTTTTCGTCCTATGGGGGCAACCGTGTCTGGGGGGGGGGGGGTCCCCCCTTTAGTCTACTACGTGGGTCCCCCCCTGTGATGGTTTATAGCCCCCCCTTTAAAAGAAACGGGGGTTTTTTAACGTTCCCCAGATGTTGGTTAATTGTTCGAATGGTGTGTGGTTTATTGTTTTTTTGGTTTTTGTTCTACTTGTGGGGGTTTATTGTTCTTTGGTTTTAAAATTTTCTACCGGTGTGTGGTTGACTGTACGGGGTATCGAAGCCCTAGAGAGCACAAACAACCAAGCCATCTTTCTAAGCGGGGCACCCCACCACCAACTCAGGTGCTGTTCTCGTCCTTCCCTTTTGCCCGGGAGACGACCAACCCAAAACGCCCCCCCTACACCTGCTCAGCGTCTTAAGGGCGCCATCCCCAAAAAAAATTAGTCTCGTTAACCCGCGACCCATTTTTTTTTATAAAAAGGGGATCATTACGGTTTCCCCCTCTTGCCTAACGGCCCATTTTTTTTTCCTCAAAGACTTGCCGTTTTCTTCCTTCGCCCTACCCCCTTTTTTTTACGTTTTCCCCACCCTCTACCCCATTTTTCCCCTTTTTTCCCCTACGTCCATCCCTTTTTTCGTTATGATGCAGAGAAAAAGATTTAATCCCCTTTTTTTTTTCGTATTTCCCCCCCCCGTTTCTCTCACCACGGACAAAATGTTTAATCTTTTTTTCCCTACGCTTAAGACACACCCCCCCCCACCCCCTGCCCCACCCCTGCTCACAACCCAAACGGCCCCTATCGTCCAAGGCGCTGCCTGACGAAAAGAGCAGGTGTACAGGTCCGTCTCGTGCAAAGAGATGTGGCCACCCCGTCCCTTTTTTTTGGACGAGGTTGGAAGAGAAGAGAGAGAGGAGAAAAGAGGAGAGAAGGAGAAGAGAGAGAGAGAGAGAGAGAGAGAGAGAGAGAGGATATATTTGCCGTTGCTGATTTTTTTGTAAAAATCTACATCACACACACACACACACACACACACACACACACACACACACCAGCAACCATGTACCCCCTTGGCAACAAGTGACCTTTGACCCCCATTACGGGGAAGGTCAAAAGGTTAAGCTGTTTTTTTTTTCCCCACAGACAGACAGATAGACAGATAGACACACAACAACTGTTGTCGGACTTCGCCTACTCGAGGTTACACGTCACTCCAAACGAGCCTACATTACCCAGCGACTGAAAGTAGCGCAGCCTTGTGCTTTAGGTACCTTTATAAAGTGTCCTGGGTAACACCAGGGCTCATCCATGGAAACTGATCTTAGGGATAACTATAAACAGATACATATCAAAAAGGGTTGTATTGCAGGGAGAGAAACAGTTATCAAATCGGCCCACCCTTGAGTTACCAACCGCCACATGATACTCGTGTGACACCATATGATAAAGATGGAAATACGACATTGGATTTATCATATAATAAATATGGATCTACGCAAATATGGCATTTATCATATGATAAGTATGGGTACACTACATACGAGGTTTAACATATAATAGATATGAACTTACCACATATAGAATTTACCTTATAACATAAATGGAGTTTCCATAAATGGTATTTATCATAGAAAAAAATAATCAACAATACTTTGGGTCATTTCTTTACACATAATCACTTAAGGTACGTCAATGTAACGAAAAGTACGAAGACATTTTCCCCTCAGTGTTCTACCCATGTACACGACTGTATTGTGAGAACAACTGTGTGTGTGTGTGTGTGTGTGTGTGTGTGTGTGTGTGTGTGTGTGGTCAGTGGTTTGTGCTCCCGTTATTGCAACCGTTGGCAACTGTTTGACCGAATGTATATCGAGAGATAGATAGATAGATAGATAGATAGAGATAGACACATGGATAGATAGATAAATGAATAGAGATAGATAGATAGATAGATGATATATAGATGGATAGGTAGGTAGGTAGATAGACAGACATTGATAGATAGAGAGAGATGAATATAGATATATGTGTGTGTGTGTGTGTGTGTGTGTGTGTGTGTGTGTGTGTGTGTGTGTGTGTTACCGGACTCCGCCCTGCTTGTGGTGGGTAGGTCTCGAGCAACACGTCACCATGGACGGGACTGTCCCCATCGCCAATGGACGGAAAGGAGTACCGTCTCCTTGAGGAACTTCTCCTTCCAAAGGAGACCATACTTCTCCTCCTCCTTGACGTAGCGCAGTCTTGATATTGCAGAAGCCCCCTTTAAAAAACGGGTTTTGGGTGTGTTGGGGCAACACAGTTCTATCATGTGGCGACCAAAAACAGGCCAAAACAACACCGACCTTATTTACACACTGCATTAGAATGATTTTCTATTTCCTTTTGGCTCGCGGAACTCCACATCCACAAGGCTGTATATGGGATGCCTCGTTATTGTAAATCTGACTTTATGGCCCACGAGGATAAGGTCGGAAGTTGGTTCTTAGCTCTTCGTGGCGCCAGAAGGTTGCCGGTTAGGGTCTAATATATCACAACCCGAAATCCTCGTCGGCAATAATATGATAAACAGGTTTTCGTAAAGTTCGGTGTAATATAAATATATTACCGAAAATTTCCATAATGATTTTTTAAGTCATAAATATTTTGGCAACAGTGCTCCAACCGCCCTCCGTTTTCTGCGACTGAAATATCACCATCAGTTTACGTCTCATTATTTTTTATATGTTAATGATGATATTCGTAAGTTTCGGAATGGTATGTAAATTTTTCGTCAGTTTCTTATAAAGTTGTATGTATACAGATTTGATGTGTCTGTGTGTACAGACCTGATGTGTCTGTGTGTGTACAGATTTGATGTGTCTGTGTGTGTACAGATTTGATGTGTCTGTGTGTACAGACCTGATGTGTCTGTGTGTGTACAGATCTGATGTGTCTGGGTGTACAGACCTGATGTGTCTGTGTGTACAGACCTGATGTGTCTGTGTGTACAGACCTGATGTGTCTGTATGTGTACAGACCTGATGTGTGTGTGTGTTTACGCGCAACATGGCGGCCGGGAGACAGACCCTCCCCTTTGTTTTTTCGAACATACTGCAGACATTTCCCTCTTCCCTTTTGGAAATTTGGGGTTTTTGTATTTTTAGATTTGAATCCCTTTTTAAAAAATAAGAAGGGTTCTTTCCCTCAATGAAAAAGGGGTAGAAAAAGAACCCTTTTAAATTGCATGCGAGGACAATTTTTTTTTTGTGTGTGTGTGTGTGTGGGGGGTTTTGTGTTTTTGTGTGTGGGGTTGGTTTTGTTGGGGGTTTTGTTTTGGTTTTGTTTTTGTGTGTGTGTGGTGTTTTTTTATCAGAGATTAAGGAGAGAACCCAAACAGCAAAAAAAAGGGGAAAAAAGAACCCCAAAAAAGATAAAGAAATTTAAAATCACACACTTCCTCGCTGCAAGATCCGTGGTTTTTAAAAAAAATTTGGATTTACGATTTAAGTTTCTTAACAGGGCTATTCCCAAAAAAATCGTCCCTCTAATTTAAATGAAACTATCGTCCTGGTGTCTGTGGACATAAGGAAAACTTGAAAATTTTGGTTTTCCATTGGGCCCCTCTTTTGAAAGCAATTCTTTGAAAACCATTTTCCCCCCAAAGGTTTTTTTTTTTTTTTTGTTTTCCTTTATCCAAAAACGTTCTCACATGACTCAAGTTTCTGTGGTCTTCGAACCGTATACCCCCACGAGTTGATGTTACCTAATGTCTACCAAAGAGACTTGATGATTTTCCTTAAATCTATTTAAAAGTTCGGGCCCCTTGAGCACGATGGACGAACGACCTTAGCACGAAAGGTTCGACCCTTTTTGGCCTTTTTAAATTTTCCCCCCAAAACCTTCTGACCCTGACCCCCCCCAAATGTTTAAATTTCCAATGGTTTTTTGTACAGAACGCTTTCCTTTTACCGGGGGGCCCCCTTCCTTCAAGCCACCACTAACGTACCCACCTACCCACCCACCACCTCCTAGCCATCCTATTAACCTTAAACCCACCACCACTAACCCAAACCCCCACTTTAAAACCCCCCCCCATCCCCCTTGGCCCTTTCCACCCCCAGCTGAAAGTCTCCTCCGGGTCACCTCCAAAGTAAACCAAACAGATGTCGCCCATCATCCCCACAGATGTCGACCCGTCATCCACACAGAAGATGTCGACCCGTCATCCACACAGAAGATGTCGACCCGTCATCCACACAGATGTCGACCCGTCATCCACACAGATGTCAACCCATCATCCACACAGATGTCGACCCGTCATCCACACAGAAGATGTCGACCCGTCATCCACACAGATGTCGACCCGTCATCCACACAGATGTCGACCCGTCATCCACACAGATGTCGACCCGTCATCCACACAGAAGATGTCGACCCGTCATCCACACAGAAGATGTCGACCCGTCATCCACCCAAGATGTCGACCCGTCATCCACACAGATGTCGACCCGTCATCCACACAGATGTCGACCCGTCATCCACACAGATGTCGACCCGTCATCCACACAGAAGATGTCGACCCGTCATCCACACAGATGTCGACCCGTCATCCACACAGATGTCGACCCGTCATCCACACAGAAGATGTCGACCCGTCATCCACACAGAAGATGTCGACCCGTCATCCACACAGATGTCGACCCGTCATCCACACAGATGTCGACCCGTCATCCACACAGATGTCGACCCGTCATCCACACAGATGTCGACCCGTCATCCACACAGATGTCGACCCGTCATCCACACAGATGTCGACCCGTCATCCACACAGATGTCGACCCGTCATCCACACAGATGTCGACCCGTCATCCACACAGATGTCGACCCGTCATCCACACAGAAGATGTCGACCCGTCATCCACACAGAAGATGTCGACCCGTCATCCACACAGATGTCGACCCGTCATCCACACAGATGTCGACCCGTCATCCACACAGATGTCGACCCGTCATCCACACAGAAGATGTCGACCCGTCATCCACACAGATGTCGACCCGTCATCCACACAGATGTCGACCCGTCATCCACACAGAAGATGTCGACCCGTCATCCACACAGAAGATGTCGACCCGTCATCCACACAGAAGATGTCGACCCGTCATCCACACAGATGTCGACCCGTCATCCACACAGATGTCGACCCGTCATCCACACAGATGTCGACCCGTCATCCACACAGATGTCGACCCGTCATCCACACAGATGTCGACCCGTCATCCACACAGATGTCGACCCGTCATCCACACAGATGTCGACCCGTCATCCACACAGATGTCGACCCGTCATCCACACAGAAGATGTCGACCCGTCATCCACACAGAAGATGTCGACCCGTCATCCACACAGATGTCGACCCGTCATCCACACAGAAGATGTCGACCCGTCATCCACACAGAAGATGTCGACCCGTCATCCACACAGAAGATGTCGACCCGTCATCCACACAGAAGATGTCGACCCGTCATCCACACAGATGTCGACCCGTCATCCACACAGATGTCGACCCGTCATCCACACAGATGTCGACCCGTCATCCACACAGATGTCGACCCGTCATCCACACAGAAGATGTCGACCCGTCATCCACACAGATGTCGACCCGTCATCCACACAGAAGATGTCGACCCGTCATCCACACAGAAGATGTCGACCCGTCATCCACACAGAAGATGTCGACCCGTCATCCACACAGAAGATGTCGACCCGTCATCCACACAGATGTCGACCCGTCATCCACACAGATGTCGACCCGTCATCCACACAGATGTCGACCCGTCATCCACACAGATGTCGACCCGTCATCCACACAGATGTCGACCCGTCATCCACACAGATGTCGACCCGTCATCCACACAGATGTCGACCCGTCATCCACACAGAAGATGTCGACCCGTCATCCACACAGAAGATGTCGACCCGTCATCCACACAGAAGATGTCGACCCGTCATCCACACAGATGTCGACCCGTCATCCACACAGAAGATGTCGACCCGTCATCCACACAGATGTCGACCCGTCATCCACACAGATGTCGACCCGTCATCCACACAGAAGATGTCGACCCGTCATCCACACAGATGTCGACCCGTCATCCACACAGAAGATGTCGACCCGTCATCCACACAGAAGATGTCGACCCGTCATCCACACAGAAGATGTCGACCCGTCATCCACACAGATGTCGACCCGTCATCCACACAGATGTCGACCCGTCATCCACACAGATGTCGACCCGTCATCCACACAGATGTCGACCCGTCATCCACACAGATGTCGACCCGTCATCCACACAGATGTCGACCCGTCATCCACACAGATGTCGACCCGTCATCCACACAGATGTCGACCCGTCATCCACACAGATGTCGACCCGTCATCCACACAGATGTCGACCCGTCATCCACACAGATGTCGACCCGTCATCCACACAGATGTCGACCCGTCATCCACACAGATGTCGACCCGTCATCCACACAGATGTCGACCCGTCATCCACACAGATGTCGACCCGTCATCCACACAGATGTCGACCCGTCATCCACACAGAAGATGTCGACCCGTCATCCACACAGATGTCGACCCGTCATCCACACAGATGTCGACCCGTCATCCACACAGATGTCGACCCGTCATCCACACAGATGTCGACCCGTCATCCACACAGAAGATGTCGACCCGTCATCCACACAGATGTCGACCCGTCATCCACACAGATGTCGACCCGTCATCCACACAGATGTCGACCCGTCATCCACACAGATGTCGACCCGTCATCCACACAGATGTCGACCCGTCATCCACACAGATGTCGACCCGTCATCCACACAGATGTCGACCCGTCATCCACACAGATGTCGACCCGTCATCCACACAGATGTCGACCCGTCATCCACACAGATGTCGACCCGTCATCCACACAGATGTCGACCCGTCATCCACACAGATGTCGACCCGTCATCCACACAGATGTCGACCCGTCATCCACACAGAAGATGTCGACCCGTCATCCACACAGAAGATGTCGACCCGTCATCCACACAGATGTCGACCCGTCATCCACACAGATGTCGACCCGTCATCCACACGGAAGACCAACTCCATAGGTTAGTGTCGGTGGGAGAGGGGGCGGGCAGTGAGAGTGGCAGGAATTGTGCCAGGAATCTATAGTTGACCCCATGTACGTACGTACGTACAGTGTGAACACTGTATATCCTGCAGTGGGAGCTGGCAGGGAAGGAATGGAGGCAGAGAGAGAGAGAGAGAGAGGTAAGGAGGAAGAGAGTGGTTGAGAGGACAAGATCTTTATGGCTTCCATGAGTCGTGATCACAGACGAACAGTCAGGCGAGAGCAACAGTCTCCAGGTTTTCTTGGCCAGGATGATGATGGCTGGCCCAACCCCTGTTATACATACAGCAGATGGGAAAAAAAACATACACGAGGGAGGTGGGTGGGTGGGTGTGGGTGTGGGTCTCTCTGACGAATGATGGGGGAGGAGGAGGAGGAGGAGGGGGAGGCCACCTTCCTCCTCCCCCATCCTCATAGAGACAGGAGGTGGGAGGGAGGGAGGGAGGGATGGGGAAGGGAGAAGGAATGGGGAGGGAGGAGGGAGGTAGAATATGGAGAGGTTCCTGGAGATGATGGCAGAGGAGGCCTGTATAAACGGGGCGCCGACGTTGCAGACCATTAACCGAGGCGCCGTTAAGGGGAGGTTAAGAGAGTGCAGGGAGAAGTGAGGTAAGGGTAGCGGGACAAATAGAAAATGGAAGCAAGGAAAGACTTCTGGGACAGCAGGCTTAAGGGAGAGGAGAAGAGGAAAGGAAGTACAGAGGAAGGAAGGGTAATAGCAGAGGTGATGGTCCGCAATGAGATTACCTGCTGTCATAATGTTATTTATGGTAGAAACAGGATAGTAAACCAGGAGGCACCTACCCCCGACCCACCACACCCACCTCTCCCTCCGGCTCAACAGCTGCCACAGGGGAACAGCAAACAACAAAAAAAGCCTAAATATGAAACGCCAGGTAATATGGAGAGAATATACTGCCGTGGGAATTCCACAGGAAAGTGTGACCGTTAAATTAAAATGGGTTCCCTACTTGGGGGGTGGGAGGAAAGAAGATATTAAAGGGATGGGATGGGTTGGGGATGGGTGGGTTAAGACGAGGAAATGGGAGATCGGTTGGTTAGCCCTGTGGCTGTGGTCAGGGGGTGGAGAGGTAGGGGTAGGGAGGGAAGGTGGAGGGGAATGGGGTGAAGGAGGAGGAGGTGGTGGGTGAGTGTGTGGTGCTCGCAGGCATGACCAGCCGCTGTTCATGACCCTC
>NC_092257.1:15995412-16075412 GCF_036320965.1 Panulirus ornatus | reverse complement strand
TCGTTTTGATTCGTCTCGTATGACGTAATCCTGATGACGTATCTAGAGACGTCGCTCCTGACCCACTGGCTAACACAGGAGGACATTTTACACAACGTAAATGTTGTGTACCGTTTGGGCTTTGTGATGTGTGGAATGTTTGACGTATGTGACAGAGCACGGAACGATGACACTTAATGGCCAGTAGACCCTCCAGCAACAGCATGTATACCTAGACTGATATACCGTCATGTATATACCGTCACAATCAAACGTAATGAATACAATGAGATGAAACTTCAGGTCTCCAGGTTAATGAATAAACCTCAGATTAAACCAGTTCAAACCCTTGACCGCTGTGTTTGCCACGTATCTGTAATTGCTTAAGTCTCCCATGATGATTGGAAGTCTGTCAATATAAACATCACCAATTAAAAAAGAAGAAAAAAAAGAGACTAGGATTAAGTCTGCCCGAAAGTATAACTGCCCAATTAGCCTGTCGTCCGGAGTCGTTACCTTGGTGAGGAAACTACCATTCGAAACTAGACCGCAATTCGTTGGTAGAAAACATTATCAACGAACGACTTGTAACATGGTGTTCGACCCTCCCAACCGTTCGTGTATAATTGGCTTACTAAATGTCTTTGACTATTTTCTTCAAAATATCATCAATGTGTATGATGAATACAAGGCTAGACAAGGGGAAGGGGGAGAGGGGGAAGTGAAGGAAGGGTTCAAAAAAACGAGTGGCGGATTGAATTCTAACACGGACGATTGGCTGGGAAAAAGACATGCTTGTGGCACGAAGTCTACTGAACCACGTAGCGCCAAAGTGAAGCAAAAAATGTCCAAGTGTACTCACCTCCCTTCATGACCCAAAACAAAGACAATGTCATGGTTTGAGAGACGGTACGAGGAAAGAGGCAAAGAAAATGTCCAAAGGTTTCGCGGGTAGGATAGTGTAATTCACGATCTAAGAATGTAGTTCTGGCGCTTTTAAAGTTGGCTGCTGGCCTCCTCCTCCTCCAGACCCCAACCACCACTGAATATTACACCGAAGCCATATGAGGACGATGGCTGGAGAGCAGAGGTCTTAGGAGTGGTAGAGGGTCTCGAATATTACCTTTTGTGGTAGAAGGTCTCGAATATTGCCTTTTGTGGTTTTGTGGTAGAGGGTCTCGAATATAACCTTTTGTGGTAGAGGGTCTCGAATATTACCTTTTGTGGTAGAGGGTCTCAAATATCACCTCATATTCGACAGTACCTTCATTCTTCACCTTCAAGCAAGGGGAACATCGTGAATATGATATCATCATCAAGATGCATCTATAGTTGCGAATATGAGGGACTACGAATATGAGGGACTACGAATATGAGGGACTACGAATATGAGGGACTACGAATATGAGGGACTACGAATATGAGGGACTACGAATATGAGGGACTACGAATATGAGGGACTACGAATATGAGGGACTACGAATATGAGGGACTACGACTATGAGGGACTACGAATATGAGGGACTACGAATATGAGGGACTACGAGTATGAGGGACTACGAATATGAGGGACTACGAATATGAGGGACTACGAGTATGAGGGACTACGAATATGAGGGACTACGACTATGACAGATCGCTATGACAAGCGACTGCGAACATCAGGAATAGCGAATATAAAAAATCTCGAATATCAAGGATGCGCAAATATCATTTTTTTCCCCTCCTTCACGTCTGGATTTCCAGTTTCAGCTTTTCCTCTCGCCTGGACTTTCCAGGGAGACCCACGGGAATGGCGCAGACCCACGGGAATGGCGCGGACCCCACGGGAATGGCGCAGACCCACGGGAATGGCGCGGACCCACGGGAATGGCGCAGACCCACGGGAATGGCGCAGACCCAGGGGGGGAGGTTATCATGTCTTCGATAGCCAGGGGACGAGGGTTCTCAGACACGGCCATGAATACTGGGTTCAGTCTGGTCCCACACAGACACGAGAGAGAGAGAGAGAGAGAGAGAGAGAGAGAGAGAGAGAGAGAGAGAGAGAGAGAGAGAGAGAGAGAGAGAGAGAGAGAGAGAGAGAGAGAGGTGTCTCCCACTGCACACCATCGAGCGATCAAAATGTGATCAACAGATTCTACGAGACACAACCTGAGACAGAAGCGATCCAACATCTTCAAAGGTCATTTAGTTTAGGGAAGAGAGAAGAGTAGATGATGATTTGAGGCAGTAGAAGAGAGAAGAGTAGATGATGATTTGAGGTAGTAGAAGAGAGAAGAGTAGATGATGATTTGAGACAGTAGAAGAGAGAAGAGTAGATGATGATTTGAGACAGTAGAAGAGAGAGGAGTAGATGATGATTTGAGACAGTAGAAGAGAGAGTAGATGATGATTTGAGGCAGTAGAAGAGAGAAGAGTAGATGATGATTTGAGACAGTAGAAGAGAGAAGAGTAGATGATGATTTGAGGATTTGAGACAGTAGAAGAGAGAAGAGTAGATGATGATTTGAGGATTTGAGACAGTAGAAGAGAGAAGAGTAGATGATGATTTGAGGATTTGAGACAGTAGAAGAGAGAAGAGTAGATGATGATTTGATACGAGTGTCCTTGAAACCACTTAAGGCTTCGACAATCTTGACCCAAGTACTTACCTGTCCAGGACAAGATACGTCTGACGTCACTCGTAGTCACGGGTTATAACAAACTCGTAGGGCCAACGTAATGCTTCGAATAAGACGAAGGATCATTGATCTTTTTTCCCTCCCCTTCCCTCAGCGGGAGTGTTCATCATACGAAGAGATGTGTCAGCCAGTGTAGCTGAAAGCAGTACCGAAAGTATGGTCAGCATAGACTTAGGGACGCCCGTGTTTGTTCCACCATCCAACGAAGAGGCAATGTCTGGACCATACGTAGTGAGATGAGGCTATATATATATATTCTCTCTCTCTCTCTCTCTCTCTCTCTCTCTCTCTCTCTCTCTCTCTCTCTCTCTCTCTCTCTCTCTCTCTCTCTCTCTCCCTCCTAACCATCCCAGTCACAGCCCTGGAGAAGAACCAGTGAGTTAGGTCCCTGGCAGTCGTCTTCATACCCTCCCTGTATAATCCTTTCCTGTGTCCAAAATCCCTCGTCCTCTGGGTAATCCCCTGGTGTTGTCCAAATCCCTTCCTCACCTCCCTCACCCGCCACCATCCCACACCAGGTAATCCCCTGCTGGTGCTGTAAAACAAAGAAAGTAAAAAAAAAGGGAGAAAAATCCCCATGGCGTAGTAATGCATATATATATATAAAGAGTCGTGGAAGCTCAAATTGCTTGTTTTATCTTGGCCATCTGCTGGCGCCACGAGTGAGCAAAACAACCCAAACCAAAAAAAAAAACACAAAAAAACCTGATATAAACCGAAAATATATAGACGATGGTTTAAGAAAGCATCGGTCCCACTCTCCCTCCTCCCGTATACAAGACTTGTCTCCGAAACATTTTCAACAAACTACTAACTTGGTGTCAGTTAACTTCAGAGTGTAATCTGCTGTGAGAGCCATGATGTATACAGATGATGACTACAGATTAATTAAAAGATTCCCCGGGTTTAATAATGAGGTTGTCTCGCCTCGTACCTAGTTGAACGGTTATGACTGGAAATACATAACACTAAATCTATTTTTTTCCCCCATTATTCAGGATGATTTGGGAATTTTCAATAAACAGAATTTGAAGCAATGATGAACCACTTTAGGAATTAGTCGAAAAAAGAAAACGGTAAAAGGTGGATATACCAAATGGATTTATTTCGTACAGAGGCATTGGATATCATCACTACGGACGCCGAGAACCAATAGGAAATCCAGAATATTGATCCTCAAAAAGGAATAGAATTGAAAAAAAAATATATATACGAAATTCTTCGCATCAAATTAATCTTTAAAAAATCTTTTTTCCTTCAAATTTCACCTGTTCGTTCCTCAGCGTGTCCAAAACGAATCGGAACACACACACACACACACACACACACACACACACACACACACACACACACAAAAAAAAAAAAAAAAAAAAAAAAAAAAACTTTTTTTTTTCCTTTACTCTTTTTTTTTTCTGCTGTCTGTTATCTGCAGCAGCCGCAACGACGGGGGGCTGCCTTGGGGCGTTATCAATGAAAAAAATGATGGTACAGATAAGAACTTAGAAGTTGGGTAAGATAAGGCTGGGTTAGGGTCGATAGGGGGGGCGCGTTCAAAGGACAGTCGTCAATGAACAATTGAACATCTGGTCTGCTGTCGTATCCGTGTGAAAAAAGCGAGTCATATTCCCTACAAAAACAAATTTTTACCATCAATGAATGACAAAAATTCGAGTATATATAAATAAAAAAAAAACTGTCCACATAAAATTTTTTTCCGAATACTTGAAAACTCAGATTGCGAAAAAGTAATCTTTTTTCTTTTTGTACGTACAGGAAAGCTTTCCATGAATCCAAGTTGAGGTAAGTCACTATGACCACAGCGGGTGAGGGGGGGGGAAAAAAAAAAACAGGGTTCCAGTCTATATTTTCCAGGGGTAAAGAGATTTCCAGCAAACTCCTGGAACCTTCCTTACTAACTTCAGGTCCAACGCATGCACGTAAGTGGTGCACCTGTAACCCTTTGGGTTATAACGAGGTGACCTTTGACCTGACCCCTTTGAAATAAGAGTTAGGTCAATGGCCAGGGCCAATAATACCCCAGGGGTCACATCCTTGTCATTAAGGGTCGTACAGACGTACAATTTTGTCGTATAGTTGTGACTTAAAGGTTATAAAACCCTTGGTAATTATATCTTTGAATTGGCCCAACTCCATTTCCACCATTTAAATCATCCCTCTCTCCATAGATCAATTCAATCATCACACGTTCAATAAACCCTTTTTTCTTGTCTCTAGCTTCAGTTTTCACTCCCTTTACCAGATATCATTCTCGAATCCCAGTTCGAGACGGTTCATTCATTGTTTCACATGACCCTAACGCACTAGGGCAAGACTGGACATGTAAATCTCTAATGATAAGATCAAATAAGAACGGATTCCCAGGTGCACTTTCGTGTAATAATCACATCCTGTTGTATCAGGTGCATCAGCCAGAATTATGGTCCTCTGCCTATAAGTTCCGAACTTATGATTCAAGTTCCGTAAGTCCCGAACTTACGGCTCTGAAGCACTTTACCACTCAAGTTGATCCGTAGTGATTTTAAGTTCCGGGATGCCCATTCAATTTATACTTTTGTTATCGAAAGTTTATAAGAGATTACATAAGTGTAATTATGTCTACTGACGTTTATCTACACTTTTCTGGAGTTCAATAACGTCCCATAACATTTACTTACATTTTCCTTAAGTTTAATCTCTCCACTCATTAAACAACGTCCTTAAGTTCACTTATATCAGTGCAAGTACAACTTACAATTTTTCCCTCAGTTTGATTATCTCTATCTAAGTTACCCCGCCATGTTCTTAACCCTAATGATGCCCATTAAACGTTAAATTACATTCCTGTTTTTAACCACCGGGAATTAATGTAACCTTAATGTTTAAATATAATTATCTTAACCCATTAGTAGAAGGCCTCTTGGTTCAAGCGGGCGAAAACAGTGCAAAACAGATAATAATAATAATAATAATAATAATAATAATAATAATAATAATAATAATAATAATAATAATAATGATAGCAATAATAATAATGATAATAATGATGATAATAATAATAATAATAATAATAATGGTTATGGTCGGCTAACAGGATTTTCTCGCCTAACTTCCATCTCCACGTTTCCCACCATACAGGAGAGTGGGGAGACTGAGGAATACTGGCGAGAACATCTGCACTCTCCCCTCCCACTGTTTTTTAAGAGATCTGAAGATAATGGGAAGGGGGTTGGGTCGGTTTCTGACTTGTTTTCGATGCTGTTTTTGCGGTCTTTCGAGATTTCACGTCAAAATATACTTCTCTATCCCATAATGATGACAAAATCATACATACATATATTTTTTTTTGTACATATTCGCCATTTCCCGCGTTGGTGAGGTAGCGTCAAGAACAGAGGACTGAGCCTTTGAGGGAATATCCTCACTTGGCACCCCTTCTCTGTTCCTTCTTTTCATATTCGCCATTTCCCGTGTTGGTGAGGTAGCGTCAAGAACAGAGGACTGAGCCTTTGAGGGAATACCCTCACTTGGCGCCCACTTCTCTGTTCCTTCTTTTGAAAAATTAAAAATTGGTGAGGATCATCCATTTCAACAACCCCCATATGTCAATCTACGGACCGACTGAATATGTCGTTTACATATTTCTATCATATTTCACAATCTATACACAACCCACACCACAAAAAATTAAATGTATAATAATCACAGCAGTGTTTAACAAGAAGAATCCCGAGACCAGTGTTAATGCAGGGGCTGGAAATTAATTCCCTTTGCATGGGAAATATATATAAAAATATATGTAATGTTCTATATATGAGGCATTGATCATGAATTAGCAACGTTAATTTGATGTTTCTTTTTTGTCCCCATACTGAGTCAGAGTAATAATAATAATAATAATAATAATAATAATAATAATAATAATAATAATGATAGTTATGATGATACATGAAAAACGTATTTTCCTAACAAGGACCATAGAAAACGTGAAATGGTCTCACTATCAACTTCAATCCCTGGTCAAGATGTCCACGATTGGTGGTTATAACTGGTCGTTAATATGGCCGTAATTACCCCGGCGGATGATAAGGCTACGACCAAAAATCCAACCACACAATCGAATGATATCGTAAACAACAGTTAGAACATGGATGTGGCCTATCTTCGTCTGTTTCTGGCGCTACCTCGCTAACGCGGAAAACGGCGATCAAGTATTATGGGGAAAAAGTATATATATATATATATATATATATATATATATATATATATATATATATATCGATGTCTGTTTTGAGGATCACTCAAGACTCTCATTTGACCTCTATATACTTGTAAGCATATTTGACCTCATCTGACCTTACAACCTGACATCTCGTTAACATGCGTAACTATACTATCTCTCACAGCAGCTGTCTCTCGACCACACGTTGTCTCTCCAGACGCATCTCTTACTTTGCTATCGCGTATCTCTCATGGCCATGTCTCCCACACACCCCTTCCCCCCACCCCCCCCCTCCTTCACAGGATCTCCCATGACGTCAGAGACATCTCTCATTCACAGCTGGGCTATCTCCCCCCCCCCCATAGCTATCTCTCATATCTCGCAATCATCTCTTTGAACTGCATTCCTGGAAAAAAGAAAAAAAAAAATTATCCCATTTTCTCTCCTTTACATATTATTTTCTCTCGGTCAAAACCACATCCCAAGCTTGTGGATCCCAGCTTAATAGCTTGTGGGTTCTTTAAGCTCTGGGCCAGCTTGAGCTTCAAGCTGGAGATGGCTTTAAAGCCGAAAATCCTTGATATATTGGCCGTCCTGAGGACCTTTGATCACGGCTCTTGCCTCTGATCGCTCAATCCGTCTTGCGCAAGACCCAAAAATTTGTGACAAATTAAAAAATCATGACGTTTTTGTAAATTTAGTTTATATATATATATATATATATATATATATATATATATATATATATATATATATATATGACTTTTTAAAATCAAAATTTTATTTTTTCTGCCACTGACCTACTTCATCGCAACCAATATCAATAAAACTCAACAAAATGATACTCCATTATATCAACTAAAACTATAGAATACAGTGGGAGACATTCTCTCTCTCTCTCTCTCTCTCTCTCTCTCTCTCTCTCTCTCTCTCTCTCTCTCTCTCTCTCTCTCTCTCACGACAGAGCTTCACCACGTCGCCAACGGACAGACTCAACGCCAATTTTAAATCCTAGGCAACGAGGGACGAAACTACCAGTAGACCCATTCCACATCGCCCAACATTAACGACCAGTTCACGACAAACGAGTAATACCTGGGGGGGGGGGGTTGTTTCGTGATGCAATTCAACCACGTAAATACTTGTTAGGGGCTCAGTGTCAATTTCAATTCACTCTTAACACGAAGGCACAGAATGCTAACTTTAAACCTCGGGAATATTTGACAAGGCTAATGCTAAAGATATTACGCCAATATTTGGAATATTACGCCAATATTTGGAATATTTCTTGACCTGCAAATATTATCTTCTTAAACCCCAATTTAAAATATGTGATGCTTGTAACTTTAAAAAAACATACCAGACTTTTTAGAATATATTGATTTTGAGTGCTCGCCAATTTTTTTTATTCCTACTAATAATGTTCAGGGAATTTGAAGTTAAATCTATTCCTCACTATGAGTCAACGTTAATTTTAATTTCCACCAATATCCGGACGGGCCAGGTATCTTAGATATTACCTTCACCATCAGGCAAACGCTAAGTGCGCCAGGTAAACGCAAGGGTCTTCCTTTTTTTTCTCTCTCTCTCCTCTTTTTTATGAGCCTCATATCTCTCAAAGAAAGTTGGAACCAGGAGCTCATAAAATTCGTCAAATAAGTGCACGCCAACTTCGGGGCTTGGCGAATATTCGCGTGGGGCCTGGCGCCAACTTAAATCCCCGGCTATTGACCCAAAACTTCACTTGGGGTGGGGGGGAGGGGGAGAAGGGGGGGTAAATGTCGTGAAATCCCCCCCCCCATCATCCCCACCTTATTTCCCCTCCCCTCCTCCCCTTTCCCCCTTACATATTCATGATTCACAGTCGTATTCCATAACTTTCTTTCTCTTTTTTTTTTCGAGCCACAATTCATAATAAGTGGCTAATGCCAACCTCTCTCTCTCTCTCTCTCTCTCTCTCTCTCTCTCTCTCTCTCTCTCTCTCTCTCTCTCTCTCTAAGTGCTCAGACCCGTCCACTCTCGTTCACATTTATTTACTGGTTTGTGACAGGAGGAGGAGGAGGAGGAGGAGGGGGAGGAGGAGGAGGAGGAGGAGGAGGAGGAGGAGGAGGAGCAACAGCAGCAGCAGGAAGAGGAGGAGCAGGAGGAGGAGGAGGAGGAGGAGGAGGAGGAGGAGGAGGAGGAGGAGGAGCAGCAGCAGCAGCAGCAGCAGGAAGAGGAGGAGCAGGAGCAGGAGGAGTGGGAGGAGGAGCAGCAGCAGCAGCAGAAGGAGGAGGAGGAGGAGGAGGAGCAGCAGGAGCAGCAGGAGGAGCAGCAGGAGCAGCAGGAGGAGCAGCAGGTAACTACCCTCATTCTTAACTTCTCCCCTCCTCGCCTCGTAAACATTGAACCTCCTTCATCCACCCCAGTCACTCTCCTTCCTAAGAAAAAAATAAAACCCTCACCCTCACAACACACTCATCTCTCACTCACTCGACACTCACAACGTATGAAAACTACATTTCTCTCCTTACTTACCACTACATCTGGGGATGACTTAATAATACCCTCTTGATCCTGTCTGTATCTCATTTAAATCATTCCTATCAACACCTCTCCACTTGAAAATGTCATAACATTCTCTACAACACAAGAATTATATCAATAATAATAATAATGGTAATAATAATGATATAATGATACTACTACTACTACTCCTACTACTATTATTACTACTACCACTACTACTACTACTACTACTACTACTACTACTACTACTACTACTAATAATAATAATAATAATAATAATAATAATAACAGCTACGACGCGCCTTCTCTCATCTTCCAATTCAACGTTACAAATTCCAATCATTGTTTACTAACCTCCTCATACAACGCCGACACCACCACCCATGCAAGTCCAATTCCCCCCCCCCCCCCACAATCCCTCGTTCCTCATCATTGTATCAAACCATCATCCCCCATCCATCCCTCCCTCCCATCCTTTGAAAACACGATCGGTACTCTTCGCTTAATTGCTCTTCTGCCCCTCAACCACGAACGACCCTCTGGTGCCAATGAATGAAACAGTTAGCGTGAAGTACACAGCTTCCTCCCTCCCAATAGGAGCAACCACCCACCTCCACACACACACCCCCCCATTTTTTTTTTGTTTGTAGCGAAAGAATGAAATGATCGAAAGAGATATCCGGTCCCCTTTGATCTATGTCTTAGAGAGAGAGAGAGAGAGAGAGAGAGAGAGAGAGAGAGAGAGAGAGAGAGAGAGAGAGAGAGAGAGAGAGAGAGAGAGAGAGAGAGGAGAAGAACGAGCCGTGTGTGCGTGTGTGTGTGGGTGAGTTTAGGTGATGTCAAGGGTGTGTGTGTGTGTGTGTGGGAGTGAGAGACGGTTAGGTTACTGGTCTAAGAGCCATTAGCCAACCGGTGGGCGTGGCTGAGACAAATAGTGCAGCTACCTGGATCACAGGAGTGAAACTTGACAGCCACTGAAGTGCTGGCTCAGAGCGCGGCCGCCACTCAAACCCCTCCAGATACCTCAGTGGTTTTATATATGTATATATATGTATATACATATATATATATATATATATATATATATATATATATATATATATATATATATATATATATATATATATATATATAGTGGTCCATTCTTTCGTCTGTTTCCTTGCGCTACCTCGCTAACGCGGGAGACAGCGACAAAGCAAAATAGATAAATAAAATAAATAAAAAAATATATATATATATACATATACCCTCTCCCTCGTCAGTGGATATTTACCACATCCTACTACATATGACAAATACAAAGAACATAACAAATAGACAGACACGAAATCAGACAACATTTAAAGACATTTAAAGACATTTAAAACATCAATGTCACTGACCTACCTCAACCTGACGTTTAAAAAAAAAAATATTCATTGATAGAATACTCTTGCCGGACCGTTTTTATGCCTTAAATCCCCCAAACCCAAGCGTGAGGGAAAGAGCTCCATTTAAAAATCGAACCCACTTGAAACAAAATTGGGTCTTCAAAAATGACAAAATTCCACTGGTAAAAGAGAAAAAAAATTATATATATATATCTCGGGGAGTTTGACAAACTTGAACAAGAGCATCCTGAAGCAGGAGTGAGTGAGAGAGAGAGAGTGAGTGAGTGAGTGCTCTGTCTCTCTCTCTCTCTCCCACACACACACCACGAGCTAGCACTTACCTCTCTGTTAATCTTCTGGAGTGGCCACACGCACTGGCCCCTTGTGAGATGATGATGGCTTGCCGCCGCCCGCCGCCAATCACACACCGCACACACACACTCACACACACATACGCGCGCACACACACACACACACAGAAAAAAAACCAATCAGCGTTTTCAGGTTCCTTTTTTTAACCGTTCGTTTCCTCCGTACTGAGCTAGACACGTCCTATGAGGAGAAACCATTAACGCCAAGCCATAATACTTCCCGTGGCGGTGGGACCTAACGATTGGTAATTAAGAGATGGGATGATAACTGGGGGGGAAAAAAGTTTTGTGTCGCGTGGGAAAAAAAGAGAAGGAGGAGGAGGGGGTGGTGGGATGCGGCGGCGGGAGCGGCAGACATGCACTCACGACCACGGCTGGCGGGAGACTGGAGCGGCCCACCGATGTGACGTCTAGGCCGCCTTGTACACCACTCGCCTCCCTCCCTCCTTCCCTCCCTCACTCTCTCTCTCTCTCTCTCTCTCTCTCTCCTCTCTCTCTCTCTCTCTCTCTCTCTCTCTCTCTCTCTCTCTCTGCCGTCCTAAAAAATCTTCTTCATTCACCTTCATTCCCATATCTAGTTCATTCACTCATCGTGACCCGTGGGTACTCATGGAAATAGTCATAGAAAAAATATTACTTCGCGTCTCATAATACGTTAAGTCAGGCCATTTGGCGGGAAACGAGTCTCACGCATGCGCAGGCTTCGGATCGAGGTCAGTCCGTGACGTCACCGGTTCACATCACCAGTCCCTCGGCAAAATAACATTTTCCCCTTCACTTGTCGCGTCTGTGTGTGAGGTTTGTTTGCACTGGTGTTGTGTGCGGGGGGGTGTTTGCCTAACGCTGTTTGCAGCGTGTTTGCCCAGAGTTATCATGGAGTCTAGAGCCATTATATCCACGAAAATATATATATATATTTTGCCAATACAATATCCTTGTGTATTATTGTATGTCCTACTTGATAATGTGTGTGTGTGTGTGTGTGTGTGTGTGTGTGTGTGTGTGTGTGTGTGTGTCATTCCCAATTTGTGCTATAGGGGGGGCAGAGGGATTTTTCCACTGGTGGAGCCCCATTTGCAGTCTGTTTATGTCTCACGCTAGAATTTGACCCCTTGTCAACATTTGACCCCTATATCAACAAATGCCAGAATTTCACAGACAGAAAACTACCTAGAATAAATGCCAGAAGTAGACAAATTCTCTAGGCTATCCCCCCACTTTATTACTATGACCTAATTCCTTAGTAAATATAAGAGAAAAAAAATACCCCCCCCCCTTATTACTATGACCTAATTCCTTCGTAAATATAAGAGAAAAAAAATGCTAAACTTCATAGAAAACGAAGCCATGCTGATCATTCAATAATTGGAGGGTAAACTCTTTTATTATATATCCTTAATGATACCGCCATGCCTCGTTCTAGCAGCAGCCTTGGTGCAATATAGACCTGCTTCATTAAGTCCCAATACCTATTCAGACCAAAAATAGGCAAGATAAGTCAAAAAAAAAGAGGAAAAAATCTAAATTACAGGCTGACCTCAATCAAACTATTTATCACCTACATTAACAAGCAATAAATTATGGTTATTTTCTTTAGGGACATACACTAATACTACAACCGTAAGACTACATACAACAACAATTTCATTACACCGAACTACGTGTCCACTGTACCTAACCCGGTTCTTATATCCGGGTTGCGCTGCGCGCCTTAATGAACCACGTACAGACAGACTTTTGGCGTAACCTTGAATTAGCGAGGCTGGCAGAGAATGGGAAGTTTTCCCGTGTTAATGTCTCACGGAGGAAGGGGGGGGGGGGGTAAGGGCCGGGGGGGAGGTCTTATTAACTTATCCCCCCCCCCCCACCATCCTCCTTTCCCCCGCCCAGATTTTCCATCTTAATGCCCTTGTCATATGTCCTAGAAGGAAAAATCTCTTTTCCTTTTACTTTAATCTAAGTTTAAAGCATTTCTTTTTCGTTTTAAGAATACCGCTCTTGTTTTCTTCTGTTCTTTTCTTGTTCCCCTTTTATCATTATTTTACTTATTTGCATCGTCTTCTATATCTATTTGATCTATTTGCTTGCATATGATTATCATTATTGTTCTATGTGGATGCTATTGCGCCACTCTCTCTCTCTCTCTCTCTCTCTCTCTCTCTCTCTCTCTCTCTTTCTTTCTCTCTCTCTCTCTCTCTCTCTCTCTCTCTCTCTCTCTCTCTCTCTCTCTCTCTCTCTCTCCATAGCCTCACTCACCTCACTCATCCTGTCTACTCATCTCTTTCACTCATCCCAGGAGGGAGGAGGTTCATGGGGTTTCGCTCATGAGAGATGGTTAATTGCGTCCCGGCCGCTTCCTGTGTGTGTGTGTGTGTGTGTGTGTGTGTGACTGTGATTACCTATCAGGACGTTCATGGGCGGGACTCTGCTCTCTCTCTCTCTCTCTCTCTCTCTCTCTCTCTCTCTCTCTCTCTCTCTCTCTCTCTCTCTCTCTCTCTCTCTCTCTCTCTCTCTCTCTCTCAATAGAGCACTCGGCAAGAAGCAGGCCACATTCAGCAAGCACATCCCCCCATCTTCCCCCCTAGCAACCAACAAAATTGCCGCCGGCTCATATAACATCAGGATCAAGATGACGTGGTCTCTCGAGAGGAAATCCAGTTCCCTTAAAAGAAACCCCATAAACTTTAAGACTCCCTTAAAAAAAAAGAAACACACACACACACACACACGTATAAAACCTGGTCTTTGAAAAGAAGAAGAAGAAGAAGAAGAAGAAGAAGAAGAAGAAGAAGAAGAAGAAGATAATGATGAAAAGAAGAAGGAGAAGAAGAAGAAGAAGAAGAAGATAATGATGAAAAGATGAAGAAGAAAGTGGCTTCCTAGAAACAGATTGGAAGCGGGCATTCCCTACAGAGGCGATAAGGTAGAGCTGTTAACATATACGATATTAAAACAACTAAATCGCTTTGGTTATACACCGAGACTCGGGCACTGGAACGGCCTGGAACCTGGAACCTGGAATGAGGCGTTTGATCGCTGTGGTGTCTTGTGCAGACGAACATCCTGGAAGATAGGATCCAACGACCCCCTCTTTTTTGTGGTGTCTGAAACCGTGTAAGCTCCATGCGACGGAGTTGGATCCTCCATCCTCCATCCTCATGCAGACATACTGGAAGGGACATGCAGACACACTGGAAGGGACACGCAGACACACTGGAAGGGACACGCAGACACCCTGGAAGGGACACGCAGACACACTGGAAGGGACACGCAGACACACTGGAAAGGACACGCAGACACACTGGAAGGGCCACGCAGACACAGTGGAAGCGATGCGACAGCCCACTGCTGAAGACACAAGGCGGAGAAGGAGGAGGAACTGGTGAAAGCAAAGACTAGAAGCACGAACTAAGGAAGAAACAAGCTGCCAGCCTACCTAAACAACACGTACATCCGGTAAACATATCGCTGTCACATTGAACGCGAGCGGAAGGGCGAGTGACAAAGAGCTACATGGCTTTCCCCTGAAGACATAAGGTCATAATCCCCTTGGTTTAAGGCCGGAAAACACCACGTCTGGTACCTTGTAACGCCAAGCACACGCCTGCACTGCAACGCCAAGCACACGCCTGCACTGTAAAGGCTGGTATCGAACCATGGTATCGAACAACCAACCCATCTATCAAAGCACGCCCATGCCAACCAAGGTTATAAAGGGAGAGACACACACACAATAAAAAAAATCAGATGCTCAACAGAGATTTATACAACATGTGTTGACGAAGCTTTAAATAAAACCAGAAGACTTGTGTTACCAAAAGACCTGCGTTACCAAAAGACCCGTGTTACCAAAAGACCCATGTTACCAAAAGATTTGTGTGACCAAAAGACCCATGTCACCCTACGTTACCAAGAGACCTATGTTATACATTGGTGGGTGAAGGGTTAAAATGATAATAATCGTTCTATGTTCCAAAATAATGCCACCAGAGTACAGGCTATGCAATGAAAAACGTCCTGAATAATTTACCGTCGCTTCGAAAACATGTAAACCATGTATCTACACTCTGTCTTAACCATTTATTTTAGTGAATATCTAATTCTCTTAATAAAGGACTTTGATCTCATTCATCTTAATATTAAATAAAAGATTCTTTTTTTTTCTTTTCCACTATTAAAAAAAAACACTCTCCCTAATATGGTATTCACTGTTGGTAAACACATGGGATGACTAGCTGCAAATGACCCTCCAGTTTTTACCATACGTTGCCGTCCCACATTGCCGGGGGGGGGAAGGGGGGTCATTGACACAAGTTCATTTACAAGCGACCGCGTCGTCGCTTGTAAACAAGTAACCTTTGGTGAAGAGGGGCGCTGGCTGGCTGGCAGGCAGGCCATGGGAACCCCCTGGTGAGGATGACTGTACTGTCACCAGAGTCCAGCGCTGGTGATGTATGAGAGAGAGAGAGAGAGAGAGAGAGAGAGAGAGAGAGAGAGAGAGAGAGAGAGAGAGAGAGAGAGAGAGAGAAACATGAGACCCTTGTGAGTGGATGAGAGACAAGATGTTAAAGACAGACCCACAAACGGTATTTCTCTCTCTCTCTCTCTCTCTCTCTCTCTCTCTCTCTCTCTCTCTCTCTCTCTCTCTCTCTCTCTCTCTCTCCTCAGCACCCGTCACCCTGTCTGGCTGGGTGTGAGGCTGTCTCCAACGTCTGTTTTATGTCTGGCTCTGTATCTAGACATCTGTCTGTGCTTCGGTCTGCTCCGTGTATGAGGGTGTTTATATGTTTTACTGTGTGGGCAAAATGAAGGGTTTTATCCTGTGTGTGTGTGTGTGTGTGTGTGTGTGTGTGTGTGTGTGTGTGTGTGTGTGTGTGTGTGTGTCTAAAGCTACAATCAATATCTTTAGTTACTTGATTTGGGAAACTCGTCAGCTAAGACTGAAAACAAGACTCCATTGAGATCCTAAAATAGGGTTATAATGTGAAAACACACACACACACACACACACACACACACACACACACACACACACACACACACACACACACACACACACACACACACACACACACACACACACACACACACACACACACACACACACACACGAGTGAGTGAATTGGAGAATGTACTGGAATTCTAACCAAACCCCCTCAACTCAATTTAGAATAGTGGTAGTTGGGTCTGACTCAACCAGTGATGCCTAGGGAAAGGGAAACATCTCCAATAAGCCACAAAACACAACAAAATTTCCCCCCCAATGATAACCAGACATGCAAATGAGATGTAAAACAGGACAGTGCTGCGGACGAAATATAAACCCCCCATCGCCGGACCATGAGCGCCTGTGCTGGTCTTCGGAAGTTAAATAGCTAAGGGGTCCGTTCCTGCCTAGGGGTGGTCTGTGTATGCCAGACTATTGGGGGTAAACAGACTCGTAAGGATAGGGAAAACGGAGCGGGGGGGAGGGGGGTGATGATGTAAAGGTTCTGTATGCAAATAAGCATGTAAATCCACACACACACACACACACACACACACACACACACACACACACTGGCGTCTGACCTGAAGGAAATGGCATTAATTTACCATGACCAACAAAGAGACTCCATACACATAACACGATCACACCAACCCTAAGAGACTCATTTGTGATATGAGAAGAACGAAACCTCATAATTACTCATTCTGCCGACGAGATTAATTAACGACCCGCATGAGTAATAGGTCTGACGAACAGCTGGATGATGACAGATTAACCTGTAATCACCTATATGTAATTACTCGTTTTCATCACAGCTCAGTACAACCCACATCTGTTGATGGATGTGATGGTAGACGAGGTATGGGACGCTGGTAAGAATTGATTCTGCAAATGGTTACAACTGTTAGGTATGATGGCTTGGCATTTTTTGTTTTTGTTTTTTTTATTTGCCTGACAGGCCATAGTTCATGGGTCGGTCTATCGCACTTCAACGATAGTCCTGTCGTCGTACCGTCGTGCTCAAGGGTCGTACACCGTCGTACTCAAGGGTCGTTCCCCTCGTACTCAAGGGTCGTATACCGTTGTCCTCAATGGTCGTTCCCCTCGTACTCAAGGGTCGTTCCCTTCGTACTCAAGGGTCGTATACCGTTGTCGTCAAGGGTCGTTCCCCTCGTACTCAAGGGGACCACGTGATGGTGAGTGTTACTGAGAGTAATCATCGTTCGCACACTAGGGTACAGTCTGAGTTCCTCTCTCGGTTCATAGCACTCAGCCGATGCCTCCCCACACACCCTGGACGGACCCGTGCAATACAGAGTCAGACAAGAGCATGCATGTCCCTATGAGAGTGGGTTCAGGTTACCAAAGGCTACGTTATGGTTAGATTCGGTTATAACAAAGGAGGTGTGTATCTAGGATTTGGTGAGGGGGTGGGGGGCGACATACGAATTGGTCAAAATACTAATGAAAAACCCTAAAACAGGAGTGGTTTGCTAGAGCACATTCTAAAACCCTAAAACAGGAGTGGTTTGCTAGAGCACATTCTATGTCCGAGAACTTAAAGCTATCTCACTTATATGCATGCTAATGATTTAATCCCTAAAATTAATTATATTCTCATAAAACCCAATACAGTTGTTGCATAAAAGTATTGAGCCCGGCGACCCTTTGTGTATGAATATCAACTTAATTGTGTTTGATAACATAATAAAGCTGAGGGTAATAAACAATGAGTTTCATCCTGTGACACAAATTCAGAAAACTAGCCTTTACAACCACCAATCACTTACATAATCACCAAACAACTGAAATAAGCATTAACGATAAGAGTATGTTTTCGTCTCGAAACTAGCTTTGGGAAACAGCTACTGATGCATTAGGAGTTTAATGTAGTTCATTATGACTACAGAAACCTTCTGGCCTAACTTTGCAGTGAACGATATTAGACAGGAAGGTATTAGTACATCAGGGAAACTGTGGGTCAATGAATGTAATATAAAATGGGTCAAGTAGCAAAGGGTGCTTTGACCATCGAACCCATTGTTTGGCTAGATCACTGTTGGGCGTACAAAAATGCATTTTTTTTTAAGTCTATGGTTGTAATAAAATCTAAAGCTCTGGTGCTTATATTTTTATTAGTGACAATAGAGAGGCTAGGGTAATATCAACAGACGCGCACAGCAGTTACGAACAAGGGGGCGGAGCAACGATGGTGTGGCAATCTATATCATGTCGTGTGTTGTGCTAAGTTTACAGTATCTGTTTAGTGAATTATGATGTACGTGTAAAAGAGCGCGTATCAGGATATTGTCAAGGGGATGAGGGTGGATAACTGACTCGGTAAGATAATGATTTCTATTTCAACATCATAATAACAGGGAAGAACACATTGTATAATAGATAACTCGACCCTCTTTCAGTTGTTTAGATGTTAAATCTAATCCCTAATATTAGTCAAATAATTATAAGACTGATTACTTGCTGGAGATAAGTTTATGATGAGACTGACGACCATTACCTGAAAACAAATATTCATTATAAAACAAATGATAGCTACAATCAAGGAGTTCTGTTTAATGAAACAAATTAGTATACTTTTGCTGACAGAGAAAACTTCGTTAGGATAAAACAATGTCCGTGTTTGACGAAGGAGGTGAAACATGAATAATTATAACTGTCTTGCATAGTTCTATACAATGTATAGCTCAAATGGAAGGTAGGAGCATTGTTTTTTCCTTGGATTAGCCCTTAAACCAAGGTGACGTTAAACTATCCTATGGTTAGTTTAGGCCACGATTAGTAAGGTTAGGGCTACGTTATGGGTAGCTGGGACACATCATGGTTTTTTGTTTAGGCTATCCTAACCTAACATTATGGCATGGTTAGTTAGAACTAAGCTCTGAGTGAGTTTTGTTTGGTTAAGATAGTAAATGAATGCTTGTTGAATACGTCTGGCAAGGGTACCTATTGTTCGAACCATTCCCCGGGGCAACAAACAAGACTGTTGAAGGTTTTATGTTCTCTCGCAAGGGCACCACTCCAATCCTCGATAATTGATGTTAACAGCTGTTTGAGGTGGTATACCTCTTATATTCAGTCATTTAAGGGAGGCGGACCGAGTTTCACTATGCAGAGGTCAACCATGGAAGACCAAGTATTACTTCGGCGGCTGTGTGTTGTATGATTGCTAGGAGCTTTATTATCAAGGCAATAAGATTAAATAAGGTGTGAGCGACATATTCGGTGCCACTACAAAACCCGAGTACGAGAGGTAATTGAAGGAAGCCATCAAGAATCAGGGTTTTCGAGGTTTCCGAAGATATTGGTCCTCCAGATTTTGAGACTGTTTCCCTTCATACCCAGATATCTGAGTTACCCAGTCCAGGGGAAAACCATCCAGAATAACCTCAGAAGCTTTCCCGGTGTCCGTATACCTTTTGTTCTGTATACAGTAAGCGGATCCCAAGGGAACATTCAACTGTCGCAAGATAAAGGGCTCTTGGCATTCTACGCGTCTCATTCTGCAGTAGTACATCAACAGCATAACTAAAGTGTAGGACGACTGATAGCTGTGGTAACGTAAAAATGGACTGCAGTAAAGCCTTATTTTAAGTAACCGAAACTTAGAACACCTTGCGGGGTTCCTAAGTAATATTGCCGCTGTGTAGGGTGTGTCCTTGATATCCTCGCTCTTCTAACGGTAAAATAGGACAACACATCATAACTTTTTCTTTCACTCAGCTCTAAAATTTCAGCAAGGAAGACATAAGACTGACTTGTGTCAAAGGCATTCCTTATACAAGAAGAATGACATAAATCTTTGCCTTCTTGTTGCAATAGACGGGCAACATTTGAATCAGCAGCAATGAAACTATTAACAAGAGTGGAAAAGGCTTCAGTGGTATGGTAGTGGGCGAAGGAGGATCCTCTCCATCACCTTACATATTCTTGCAAGGATCAACTGAGGAGACATTATGTATTTAGGGCAAGAGTAGTGGCCAAGGAATTACAGATGCAGATTTCTGATTATAAGGAAAGGTTCTATTCACATATGGTAAAAAAAAAAAAAACCTAAGAAGGGGACCACTTGGCACGGAAAGGAAGACTTTCAGGACTGGTTTAATAATACTTTCATCTCCATCATAAGTAACCTTGGTAGATAAGATTTGTATACTTACCTGAGTGTCGCTAGACGGCGTTATAACGTTTTGAAACAAAAGATTGCATCTACGATGTTGGTTTTATCTCATTAATTAGATAATAACCTTACATTTAATTTCTCCAAAGCAAAACTCTCCTTATCTAGTAAATTACGTACCTTTAAAAGATGCATCTATTATTATTATTGTGCTCGTAGCCTTTTTATTTACGGATTGTAGAATGAGGCAAATCATATAAATCATACAAAAAATTATACTTGTTTTAAAAAGCTGATGTTAAATAGTGAAAATTAAATAGAATAGTGATCTTATAAGAAGAAATGCTTTCTGTGAAATATTATTAGCAAAGAAAAAACACTTTTATACGATACCTGTTTAACGTGAACGTTTCGTAAACAAACATCAGCGCAGCGTTCATCGTAGCGGAAGGATATCAATGTTATTGTCTCTTCTGTAGGAATATAGTTCTCTACTATTGTCTGGTGTCTCTGGAATGGATAGCCATGAGGAAGACGGTGAAATAAGGGACGAAGGACGCCATCACGCCCAGAATTCCACGGAAGACAACGAAGCTGAAGACGATGATTTCAGGTGTGACTTTGTAATGGTTGTCATCGCGATGAATTTCTTGGGCTCTTATTGTCGTGGGTAGTTTCATTGGTTTGATATAGTCAAATCTAAGGAAATTGTATTGGATTTCATATTGAGAGTTTTGGATTGAAGATTTCTTACTTTAGGCAGGTGACCGTTTATGATGGGTTTATGTCGGAAATATCTTGCCAGAATTTCATTATTACTCATTAATTTGAGCCAGCATATCTTTAGGTTAGGCTAACGAAGGGTAAACTAGATTTCGATAATTATCTATTATAGCTCTGCATCCTTCTTATCTTTGAATATTGATTGATTTGTTTTTTGAATGCTAGTGTTCAGAGAATGAAATGATAGTTTTGGAGCATGATATAACATATATAAGTTTATCTATAGTTAATAGATAAGGAAATAATAGTTATGGTTACAAGGCAAAATGTTGAGCGGATTGTTACGAAGTAAGAGCAACTGATGAAAAAGAGGATATGCATGATTTAGACAATAAATCTTGCGAGAAGTAGAGTGCCAGTGGATTTTCTATATTACAGAGTTGAAATAAGTTAGGGGTTTGTGCCTGTAGCAGTTCCTACTTGCACAAATTTTTCTTGACAAAGTGGGTAAGTGGGTAGGGCTTTGCCTCAAAGGAAAGTTTTGGGGTAAAAGCACTCTATACTAAAGTCTTTTCCATATGCAGTGGAAGGCTTACCTCTGCCTAATGCTGGCTCAGGTTATAAAGGGCTTTGTTTGACTTAAAACTTTGCATATAACCTTATTGCAATCTGAGCTATAAAAAGGTGAAATATCACATGGTGCATAACTTCTTTGTTTTTTGTACTGTTGGATTTCCTTTATGAATATATGAGTCACGACTTGAAGGTTCCCATTTTGTGGCTATGCTTTAAGGAAATTGTCTCATGAGTGAAGGGCAATTTGAAAATCATGTGACAAATGTCCAGTGGCTCATGATCAAATGAAACACTGAAGACGGTATTCTTTTCACACTATTGAAAAAATTCATACATATAACTGTATCAGTGAAATGACCCATGCTGAATAGAAATTAAGATTAATCTTTCATAAAAAGTTTAGTATGTTTTTGTCTAAAGTGGGATCCTTGGTAACATTCATTTAGTTTATCATTTTTGTAATAACTATTGAATTTTACTGTTTTTCTTAACTGTTCTTCATAGCACTTACTGAACATGTTCATTTCAGGCTGGAACTATATATATCTACAGTATTCATTGGATTTATAATTTAAGTTCTCAACTTCTCTTTTATTACGAACAAGAAATTTTGTAGAATAATAGAACTCCTATATATCATCTTTCATTTTTATGCAGTATTATCTTAATAGATAAGAAAATGATATCCTTAGTATTATGGTTTTTTCAGAAAGCTAATAAACTAAGTAACATAAATGACAGGTAAAAATAACATACAAACACATGAAAAACATGTTGATGAATTGTATTACATTCATTTTATATAACTTCTTTTTGAAAGACAGATTCTCGTTTGCTTGAAAAAGTGAGTCACTTCAGGCTGTGTGGTATAAGTAAGTTTAAACTTATGGTGAAATTTCTTTTCATTTCCTTATACTCTCCACCATTGCCCACATTAGCGAGTTAGGGCTAGGAACAGATGAAGAAAAGACTTCATTCATTCACATGCATTCTCTAGCTGTCAAGTGTGCTGCATCAAAACCACCACCCCAGTCCACAACTAGACCCCAGAGACCTTTCTTTGGTTTCTTCTGGCTGCTTCATATGCCCGTTGAATTGTAATTCTTGTATTTTAAAAAATTTCATCAGTCATCAATGATCCTTTCTTTCAGTATGTCATCTTATGATGGCGACCAAGGCGATAGTCTTGACATCAAACCTCCTCAAGCTGTGGTACAACGCCGGGAAAAGCGTGAGAAACGTGACAAAAGAGATCGTCATCGCCACAAAGCTGAACGCCACAAAGAGCGGCATCGTAATCGAGAGCACAGAAATCATGATGAAAGACGACGTGACCACAGAAGACACAGGTAATGAAAAGGATAGTTTTAAGTTGTTTATAGTTGGAAATGGAGTAAATTCAAGGGTAGTCAACATAATCATGTAAATGTAGAAGAGTTTATGTTTAAGGTTTTGAGTAAGAAGGTTACACCATGGTAAGACATGATCAAGAAAGCGAGTTTCCTTGTCCAAAGCATGGAGATATCCAGCCCCACCTTGATCTTAAGCTGCTTCATGATAAGTTAACACATAATTATAATGACATCCAAGTTCTGTAATATTTGTAATATCTCGTCTGTGTATTTTCAGATGTATGGCTGCTTAAGTTCAATAAGCAGTTCACCGTTATTTGCCATACATCATACATATTCACCATTTCCTGCATTAGCAAGGTAGCATTAAGAAGAGGACCGAGCCTAAGAGGGTAAATCCTCTCTTGGCCCCTTCTCTATTCCATCTTTTAGAAAAATAAAAACTGGAGGGGAGGATTTCCAGCCCCTGCTCTCTCCCCTATTAGTTGCCTTTTACAACATGCTGGGAATATGTGCTTTTTCTTACATTAACAAGGTAGTGCCAGGAACAGAGAAAGAAAGGCCACATTTGCTCTCCTCCATTCTCTAGCTGTCTTTTGTATTGCATCAAAACCATAGCACCCTATCCACAACTAGGCCCCACAGACTTTTCCTTGGTTTCCACCAGTTGCTTAATTTGGCCTCGTTCACTTCATTGACAAAATTATTATTATTATCATTATTATTATTATTTTTATTATTATAATTATATTGTTATTATCATTATTATTATTATTATTGTTATTAGCCACCAGTTTTCCACTGAACTTGCTAGGTACACTTAACATACTTATGCTACTGTAATTTGAACACTCACCTTTGTTCCCTTTGCCTTTATACATTGGTACTATACATGTATTCCACCAATTCTAAGGCACCTGAACATGATCCTTACATGTACTGAAAATTCTAACTCACAAATCAACAATAGCATCACCTGTTTTCATAAGAAATTCAACTGCAATACCAGCCACTTTGCCTCATTACATCTTAGACAAGACTTTCACCCTTTTTTCTGTTCATCAAAGCCCGTATCATGACTCTCTCACTTCACTTTCCTCCCTGATCTAGACACCCTACAACTGCAGTTCTGTTATGAAACTCATTCAACAATTCCTCAAAGTACTCACTTCATCTGCTCATTACCTCATCTCTGCCTGTTACCACTTCCCCATTTGCCCACTTCACTGATATTCCCATTTGTTTTCTTGTTTCTCTCACACTTTAAACCTCCTTCCATAACATTCACCTATTCCCCATGAGGTTTGTTGATACTCACTCTCCCCTACCGATATTTGCCCTCTTTTTCAGCTCTTCCACCTTCCTCTTGACCTGCTGCTTTCTCTTGCACATCTCCATTCACTGGTTCATCTTCCCTGTGACTGACACCCATACACCTCTCTGTCTCCCTTCACTAGCAGCATAATGATGTCTCCTTCACTAACAGCATAACTTCATTATCCCAACACTCACTATTCTTTCCCAGCTGCTCACCTTCTTCATCTGTTGCACTTGCTAGCACTACTTCCTTTAATGCTTCCCATTCTTCACCTGCTCACCTAGCTTCATTTCTTCTCACCCTTTCTCTATTCTACACTCACTCTCTTGTTATCCCTTTATGAAAGCCTCTTTTCCAAGCTCCTTTATTTTCTCCTTGCTGCTCTCATCCAAATAATTTCATCTTTGTTGTAAACTGGAAAGAAGCCAAAAAATCAGTTGTGCATAGAAAGGTTAAGTATGATTTATACAAACCCAGATATGTTGTGGTTGTTACTTGTGGACCTAGATGATCATGTACTGTACTATCAGGGTTTACCTGTATAGCCTCTAAACTCACATGCCACACACTTCTGCCGCACATGTAAGGTCTCTTACCAAAATACCTCCCATTGCTCACTTGCTTCCTTAGCTTTGTTTGTTCTCACCTTTTGCTATTCTACTCTCAATCTCTCCTGGTGTCTCTTCATGCAAGCCTCTTTTCCAAATTCATTTATTTACCACCTTCTTCTCACCCATATCATTTCCTTTTTTTGTGTGTATTAGAAGGAAGTGCAGAAATAAATTTTGCACTAAAAAGGTTAAGTATGATCATATATGCAATCCCATATATGTTGTGGACATTACTCATGGACTTTGAAGATCTTGCTCTCTGCTACCAGGGTTAGCCTGTAAAACCTCTCTGCTATGGAACCATAATTGAGAAATGGTTAATACAGGATATGGTTATCACTTTCACTTTATGACCAACAGTGAACAGTTATACTCTTACACTTGTGTATTATTCATACCTATGATAGGAAAGCAAGTTAAACACTGGCAAGTATTTAACATTAACATTGACCTTGTGTTAATGAATTCGAAAAACCTGCTTGTATGTGCTAGTTCAGCATTGATCAAAACTATAATTGTTATCAGGGACCGTGATGTTGAGAGGCGGGAAAACCGTGAAGTTCGTGAAGCTCGCCGGCATGAGAAGCGTCATGAAAGAGGGAGTAAGCATGAAAGACCAGTCATTGACTTGCGAAGCAAAATTGAAAAGAGGAAGATGGTTGACAGAGATATGGTAAGTTCTATTTTTGATGATAGGGCTAAACAGTGCCTTGTGAAAGTTTTAAAGACATCATTTAAGTAATGCACATAACCTGAGGCAAACACCTAGAAGCAAACTGGTTATTAATGATAAGTGGTAGATCAACTTGTCTTGATTATTTGATGGAGCACTTTTTTGGTGAAAGTAGGATAGAATTGTTAATGTTAGCTTATTACTGTTTAATTTGTCTAATCATGGCCATCTTGTATGCAAAGAAAGTGATAGCACCCTTCCAAAGGAGGAATTTTGGAAATATGTTTAAGAGTGTAAGAAAGTTATTTCCAGACTGACATGAGTAAGAATGAAAATGAATTGCAAGAGATGGGTGTTACTCTGTTTATGTAATGTGATGTGAGTGGAGTGAGGAAGAGAGGTGAGTGTCTTGGAAGGAAATGAGTGTGCATCAACAATATTAATGAAAAGGATCGAGTATTAATGGTGGGAGATTTAAATGCATGAGTGGTTGATGTTGCAGTTGAGGATATAATTTATAGTCATGGGATACCCAGTATAAGTGAAAGTGATGGATGGATTCTCAAGTTGAGTGCTGAAAAAGCTTTAGTTATTGGGATTGCCTAGTCTAAAAAAGAAAAAGGTGCACATGAAAGTATTTGAGGGTGAGTGAGGTTCGGGGTAAGTTGAGAAAGTTTTGTTGCTGATGAAAGAGAGAAGAGAGGTTTATGGGAAGGAGTGCAAGTGATTGGGTGACGTACATGAGAAATTGGCAGGAGATCAAGGGGAAGGTGCAGAGGCTGAAAATAAGGCAAATGAGAGATGGGGTGAGAGATTACTTGCAGTTGCCATGGAGAATAAGAAAATGTTTTGAAGGGAAGTGAATAGTTTGAGGAGAATTAGAGAATATGTGGAAAGATCAGTGTGAAGAGCAGATGGGGAAGTGGTAACAGGCAAATGAGAGATAAAGAGGAGATGGCATGAACTTTAAAGACCTGTTGAATGCGTTAGAGGTTAGAGCGGTAGATATGGAGTGCGTGGGGTGTGGAGGTATTAGGAGTGAGAGAGGCATGTTAAATGGTTTGATGAAAAGAGAAGAGGTGGTGAAGGCCTTGCATAAGTGAAGTGTGGGATTGCAGTTGGGTTTCTTAATGAATAGGGTGGCAATGTTGTTGATTGATTAATCAGGATTTGTCATCATTTGTATGGCTCATGGTGAAGTGCCTGAAGGCTGGCTTAATGCCTGTTTAGTGACTTTGTGTGAGAAATAATCAGAGAAAGAGGGATTTGTATGTGGTATGTATGGACCAAGAGAAAATATATGGCATGGTTTGTGGAGTGTGCTGCTTATTCTATGGTGTAGGAGGAAAGCTGCTAGAAACATTGAGGAGTTTGTATCAAGTATGTAAATACTCTGGGCTAACAGGAAGGAAGGTGGGTGTTTGATTACCGAGCTTCCATTTCTTGCTTACTTTGGTAGTTTTCTTTTCTGACCTTTTGCCATTCTTCAACTAATCTCTCTGTATATCCTCAAACAAGCCTTTTTTCTAGGCTCATTCATTATCACCACTCTCTTTGCACTCATTTCCTTTTTTCGTAAAACCTCTACAAACTTTCATCTTGCCTCCACTAAGAAATGTGATGATCTCACCAGCTGCCTCCTTTCAATAATTTATATTCAGGAGTCTCTCTCTAGCATGCATATTAATTACTACATAATCCAGTTATGTCTGATACCTATTTACCCCCCTTACCTACATATACACCTACATGTGCACTTTTTTTAAACCAGGCATTCCCAATCACCAGTCCTTCTTCTTCAATACACAACTCCACAAATTGTTCACGATTTTCGTTCATGTTAGGTATCCCATGCCCCTCAATTATACCCACACCTGCCACATCACTCACTTTTGCATTGAAAGCAC
The DNA here is from genome assembly GCF_036320965.1 of Panulirus ornatus. Taxonomy (NCBI): domain Eukaryota; kingdom Metazoa; phylum Arthropoda; class Malacostraca; order Decapoda; family Palinuridae; genus Panulirus; species Panulirus ornatus. Next base: position 16,047,996 of record NC_092257.1, on the reverse strand, counting down.
CCATCATTGATAGTATATGTTATTCTCTCGATACAAAAGCTACTAAAACTTGAGATATTTTATGTAGCATTCAAAAAATGTGCAAGACCAAAACCATTTGTTATTTCAGGATCGACGAAGAGAGCGTGATCGGGAAGACTATTATGTAGATGACCGAGAACCATATGAACGAATAGACTATCATCGTGACCACCAAGGACGTGGTGGGATGGGAGGAGGAATGAGTGCTAATGACTATCCTGCATACCCTCACCACAGACGAGATGAGCGACCCTCAGTCCAGTTGTCACCACGAGAAAGAGCTGAACGTGATAGAAGAATGGAACGCTTCCTGGTTGCTGGTTAGTATTCTATGTAAATTGTATTAAATGATGAAGTTGCATGTTTTATTCATGTGATTATAGTCTCCATTTAAAAGTGCAGTGCCTTTCATATGCTAGTGGAAATCTCTAATTGAAACAAAGCTCATTTAGGATTTTTTCTGTTTCTTCAAGGTTATGCATTGAGTAGAAATTTTAAGGGAATACATATCACATTTACATTCATTTCTTTTAAGTTTTCAAATACTGAACTTTATTTAGCAGAATTTGGAAGTTAAGTGTGGGTAAGTTCACTGCATGTGCTGCAGTTAATGAATTTTGTTCATTTTATTTATTTGTCCATTTGGAGTATCTTATAAAGACCATTCACAAGGCAGTGTACAAGATGAGTAATATATTTACTTAGTGCCTACAGGATATGGTTTTGACCTGTGGATGGTTATGGGAGTTTCTTTTTTATGGTGTAATGGGTAAATACCCATCTAACCTTCTGCTGAGCCTGCTTAACCTACACATGAGAAGGTAATAAAATTGGATGATTTGTAGCTCTAGTGATGAAATTGGTAGATCCTACTCCCTGGAAATGAATCTGGTGTTCATTTGGCCATTTGGCCATTTTTTCATCCATTCATCCTCCATCTTTTACCTTTCATTTAGCCCTCATCTGCAACCAGAATATTTACCTAATACTCTGAGGACTTAAATTTGGATGAATTTTATGCATTCTTTCAGAGAACATTCTCTTTTTAGACTTTGATAAGTGAAACCAAGAACTGTAAAGCTCCCTGCTTCACTTATGGTATGGGGTATTTTTAGTTATGGTGTTGGGGACCTTGTATGGTTGTCAAAGAATGAAACTATGAACAGATATAGTTTTCTTGAACTACTGTATGACCATCTTCCAAATTCATTCAAAAAGTGCAAGGCCAAAGTGTTCTTGCAGGATGGGGCTCCCTGCCATGTTGCCAGACTAGTCACTGGTTGCTTGAAGGACTGTGGAGTGGAGTTTTTCAGTGACTTGCTTGGGTATTCACAGGATTTGAATCAAGTAGAAAACTTGTGGGAGCCTGTGAAAGTGAAATTACTGGACTTGACAATTCTGTGTTTAACATGATTATGAGATTTAAAAGCATTGTCACAGTTATTGAAATCAATATTATCGAAGGACCTTTTATTTATGAAAACATCACTGTTATGATTATTTATTCCTACTCCTGCATCTCTCTATGCTCATAGATTCCTTTATTAATGTCTTTTGTTAGTGGCATATTAGATATATGCTTTTAGGTGTTACCAGACTCCACCTGCTCATGGTTACACCTTGTGGAAAAGCTGTATCATAGGAAGGCCTGTCTCATTAAAGAACTTTTCACCCCAAAAGAGTCTACAAACCCCTGCTATTGGAATTTGTGCAGCCTCGGGGTACAGAAGCCTTTAGAAAGAGGTCTTGGGTGACATCAGGATGTAGTTTTTCATGGGAATTGGACTTGGGGTAATTATAGATAGTGATAATTATAGATAGATGAATATAAGCTGTTAGGTGTTATCGGACTCTTCCTGCTTGAAATCACACTACAAGTGAAAGGTCGCCTTTAATGAGATTATATCACTGGGTGAACTGTCTTGCCAAAGAACTCACTCCAAAGGAGTCCACAATCCCCTGCTGCTGGAAGTAGTGCAGCCATGGGTTGGAGGAGCCCTTAGAGAGAAGTCTTGGGTAACATCAAGACACTCTTTCTTAGAAAGGTTTCTTGGGTAATTGTAGATATATGAAAGAAAATACTTACTGTCAATGAGATGGCTTTGATTGCAGCCTTCCTTTGACCTTGCAGTCTCAGCTAACATAAAAAAGAGGATGACATGCTGGGGTTGCAGGTTGAAGTGGTTTGTGATGTGCTTTGACACTGGGTTTGAATGCCTCACTCTAACTTTTTAGTATTTTAAGTTCTGCTAATCTTGCATGTTATGAGGACACGCTTTCCTTTCCCTGACCTTAGGTAAAGAAACGGATAATGTGTGTGTAAACCTGACTGTAAAAAGTGGAAAGGTTATAGGGAAGGGAGAGAGAAAAGAAGGAAGAGATGTCCTTAGGTTTGCTGAACATGGAAAGACGGTACCATGATGATCATTTTCATAGAAAGAAGTGCATGACTTTTTGTATGAAAACGTACCTGTCAGTTAAAGAAGTACATGAATTTTTTTTTGTAAAAGCATAAATGCTCTTACACACAAATTTGATCCATTAGATATTGGCTCATGCCCTCCCCATTCTTTACAAATAGGTCTGTCATTACACATACGAAACACGTCTTGGAAGAATATTACAAGAGACAAATTGTCTACTGGAAAATATTAGAATTGCATTCAAGTATGTGGATAAGGAAATATCTAATAAGTTGATTGTGTCTTACATTAAGACAAAACTAGAAAATGTCTCTCAGGTTTAGTCATATCATTTAAAGAAGTATAAAGAACTAGTCGAGAAGGGCAGAGGAGATTGTACCAAAATTTAGAGAGCTGAGTTACATGGAAAGGTTTAGAGGCCTTGAACTTGTCCACCATGAAAGAGAAGATCTGGATTGACCATGCCACAACTTGTAGATTTTTAAATGAACTTGATGATGTAGGTCGTGAATTTTTTAATGATCTTGATGATGTAGGTAGTGAACAGTCCCTTAAAAGATGCAAAGTTAGAACAACCATAGGTTATACTATGAAATTAAGAAAAAAAGTTGTTAGGAAAGAGGTAAAGATGTACTTTTACAGTTTAAGATTGGTGGATTAATGGAAAAGAATGAATGCGAAAATAGTAAAAGCAGACAGCACACGAATATTTAGAAAGTTGTGTAATAGTAGAGAAGTTTCAAGAGATGGAACCCCACAAGTGTAAAGCTATTTCCCCATACAGTACATTGATAACTGCAGTCTTTAGAAATTGACTCATGTCATGAACAACTGCCAGAAAATTATTAGAAAATTATAATCTGTTAATCTTTTAACTGAGAACATTCCAGTCCTTTGCATACCTTTGCTTTAGTATTGTAAGATATGCTATACCACTGTTGTAGCTTCATTTGTCTATTTTAGCCAGATTTAACTTTTTATACCATTTTTTATTGTAGTAGTTTGATTGTAATTCCATATGCCTAGTTACTTTATAGCTGCATGATATTTTGCTTTGTAACTATTGACCTTAGCATAGGTGTTAACTAACTGCCCTGGTTGCATGGAAAGCTTACTCTCCTGTTTGTATCGCAGGGAGTGCCAGGTATATCTTGCGGGACAGAATAGGTTATGATGCACAGCTGCCTTGGCCACATCACCTACTTTCTCCTCACACCTATAGCCTCACTGGTATGCATGCTAATTTTTTTGAGACAAAATTTTTATGAAGAACTAGTTTGACCCCAGACAGTTTTTTTCCTTTATCAAATGAAGGTAGTCTAGACCTGCTCTTCATTTGTGCACAAGTCTAATGAATTTTCCTAGGATATACTGGTCTGAGATTTTATTAAACCCTGTGTTTGAGGAGCTTCTTCCACATGATTAGGACACAAGTGATATCGAAATATGTACATGAGAAAGAAAGAGGCATCTTACAGAATGGTTTCTTTTCATCACGTGTGCTTGTTATAACTTGCACATAGAAGTGACTTTTTGATATCACGCAAATATTTTAATTGAGTTTCAGAAAGATTTAAATCATATGCCATACCACTGTTGTGATGAAATAACTCTGCAACTTAATTTGCTGCATACAGTAGCTGCCGCAATATTGCAGAGAAATTATATTGGTTATTATTATTATTAGTGACTGAAGTATGTGAGAAGACTGTGGTTAGATTGCTTACATGAGCCATAACCATTTGAGCAAGTATCCACTCTTTCAACCTGATATTATATAATTTTGTTTCTTATCTAAAGAAACTGTATTTGTTGATTATTATCCTGGTTGCCTGTGGTTGACCATATATAGTATATGCTACTTTGAAAGAAGTTAAGGGATTATTTTTTCTCTCTTTAGTCATTTTTTTTCTTTAGCACTTTCACATTGTAGAACCATCTTCAGGTTTATCATATATTCACTGGTCAGCTACTGTTTTCTTGTTCTCGTTTTAATGTTATTCATTACTCACATGTCTCTGTCTTCTCATACTTTCCTAGTTCTGTTTTCCAACTGCAGCCATCATTTTGACCAGAAATACTTGTATTTCAGTGTAATCAAATCTAATTTGCTCTTCTTGCAGTAGCCAAGCTATCAACATTCACAACACTCCAGCAAATTTTTTAATGTTTTTGAGTTTTTTGTTTGACGTTTGACCTTTGAGGAAGTGTAGAGGGTCAGGAGCCAGACTGTTTGGTAAACATTCTGCATGCTTCACCCAGCTATATGTCTGGAAAAGGCATACATGATAAAGAGAAACTAATTCAGATTTTCTTGTTACCCCAGATAAACAGAAGGAGTTGTCTCAGCGAGAAGCTGAATCTAGAAGACAGAGACGGGAAGAAGAGAGGCGTGAAGAGGAGAGACGAGAAGAACAGCAGATTGGACGTCATCGTGGGGATTTGGTACCACACAGACGTGGTCGTTCTCATTCCCCTGTTGATGTGCAGATACAGAAGAAGCGGAAACATCACCACGATCATTACCCCTCAGCAGGTTAGAGCTTTGTCTTGTTTATGTTTTGAATATTGAAGACAGCTTTAACTGAAAGTCATATATCAAGCATGAAAACTATCTCTAGTCTTACTCTTTGAGATATTTGCTTGTTGTGAACATGTTTGATTACATAAAACTTCCTCTAAGTTGGAGTAAAAAATGAATCTATTTTTGTGGAGGTCAAGTAACTTACAACCAATTCATTCTTGATGCATATAGGAATAATGCTCCATAGTTTGAGAAGCTTCTTTTTTAGTGACTGGCATTTACAGATCTGGTATATATTGACAGGTGTTTGCAGTTCGTTGTTGATTTGAAATCTCATTACTTATTTGTCGTTTCTCACCGTTGTGAAGTACTGCCAGAAACAGCTAAAGAATGTCATCAGTTGCTCACATCCACTCAAGTTGTCATGTACAATGCACCAAAACCTAAGCCACTGTCCACAAGCAAGCCCCACAGACCTTTTTTTTTGGTTTCCCCTGACTGTGTCACATCCCCTAGTTCCCATTGCCAATCAGTTGTCCATCAAAGCAATTTGCTGTCTCATATTTCAAAAATTGTTGATTGACATACTTATTGTGAATTTGATTTTTTTATGTTTTTCCACATGAAGATGGCAATGATGAAGTGACAATTTTAAGTGACGAGGAGGAAGAGGGAGAGTACGAAGAAAGTATGGAGCCTGAAGTGCGGAAAGGTTCCAAGGAAAGGAGATCAGATGAAGAAGGAAAGAAGAAAAAGAAAAAAGATGAAGGAAGGGATGGCAGTACAAATCAGTCCGAATCTGCTGGAAGTGGCTCATCTGATAGTGAATCAGACTCAGGTAAGCTTTGTATTCAGATCAAACTTCTATTATCTTTAATAAATAGATTAACATGGTAATGATTTTTTTACCATATTGTTTCTTGAGTTGGCAAAATACGTTCAGGAACAAATGAACAGTTGCTTCACTCACACATATTTAGAATTTATTTTCATGTATAATGTACGAGAACTTGAGATTACCGTCCACAGCCAAGCCCCACAGACTACATCTTGGTTTAACTTGATTGCCTCATGTGGCCTGGTTCAGCCATGTGATTGCATGTCACTCCCCCAAATACCACATTGCTGTACCTCATTCTATCGTATGCACACCTCTAACCTTCCTGAATTTTCAAGCCTCTATATCCCAAAACTTTTTTCACTGCACCCTACTATCATCTTGGTCTCCCCTTCATAATGAATAGAAAACATACATTACAGTAATAGATAATAATCTGAACAGAATAATCTGAACAGGAGTCCTATTTGGAATGAAAACAAGAATGGATATTGGCCAGAATATGCTATCTACAAAACATGCCTAATCAGTGGAATTCTGTTTTATTAGAGAACTAAATAAGGAAAGTCCTGGCAAAAATGGCAGAACAGCAGTAAAAACACACATGATTAAGGAAAAGATAGCACTCTGGAAAATAAGGAATGAACCAATTACTAGTGAAAAATGAAACAACAAAATGAGTGCATATACATCTCAAAAACCAGCTGCGAGAATGTATGGAAGGGAGTGAATGTGTTGGATGTGAAATTTTTAGAATTAATATGTGGTGTGAGGAGGGTTGATCATGTAAGAAATGATAGGGTAAGAGAGGTGTGATAATAAGAAGTGGCTGGGTGAGAAAGTTTGAGAGGCTGTGCTGAAATGGTTTGGCCATATGGAGAAAATGAGTGGGGAGAGCTAAACAGAGAACATATGTGTCAGAAGTGGGAGGGGTGGAAAGGAGAAGGCAAGATAGAATAAGATCTTGCGTACTTGGGACTTAAACATGCAGGAAGGTGTAAGGTGTGCATGGGATAGAGTGAATTGCAGTTTTTAGTACACATGGGGTGACATACTGTCATTAAACTGAACCAGGCCATTTGAAATACCACCGTACCTTTACCCACCTTTGGCTTACTTCAGCTCCCATGGTTCCATTTGTTGCTGTCTTCTTCCAGGTACTTAAAACATCATTTCCTGTAAGTTCTCCTCATTGAAACTTACACTCCAGATAAGCTGCCTTGATCCACTACTAAATCTAATAACTTAGCTTTTATTCACATTTACTTTCAACTGTCACACACTGTCTAAGACTCAAAACCAGCTTCTGCAGTTTCTCACTTGAATCTGCCATCTGCAAACAGTAACCAACTCACCTCCCAGACCTCCCACCCCCAACATTCTGAGAATATGCCGCTATCCAATGCCCTTGCATCCATTTCCCTCACCCATGTTACTTAAACAGATTAAACAGCCATGGGTACATTACCTTTCGGTTTGTTCTGAGGTCCCTCAAAGAAGATTTTGATCTTGATTATTTTCAAGTTGTGAATGTTCCTTAGAATAACCTGTGCTTACTTGGGATGGCTTCATGAAGCATTTTTTGACCCAAAGCTGCATGTGCTTTGCTGTGGATGGTAGACTTCATTATTACAAAGACAAATATAAGTAGAATCCAAAATTAGCAATTGGATTCAATATGTTTCTCTTTTTATTTTTCCTTGTTTATCAAATGAGCAACCTTTGTAAGTACTGATAATTACTATACTAATGAATTGTTTGAAGTTTTGAATAATTTCTAAACAAGATTTCACCTGTAATCAGGGACTGATATGATGTTTGATAACAGTCCTGACCATTTGACACATTTTTCAATCAGTTGGATGGAATTTTTTTTGATAATTTGACTTTGGTTCATTATTAAGTTCTGATAGTGATTCATGAGGATCAGAAGTGAAATTTCATACTTCTCTTTTCCCAAAATCATTATCTGGTTTCAGTTTGTTCTGAGTAACTGAAGGTAAAACGTGTTACCAAAACTTAACCTGGTTAGATATCATATACTGTAATTACAAATGGGACTAAAGAGGAAAAAGCTCAAGGATTATGATGTGCTTTTAGTTTTTGATACAACAATGAGATATGCAGTGTTTTTAGTTGCAGTGTAAAGGAATGATTAATTGTTGCACAATCATTTATATTTCTGATGGTTATCTTATGGAAATAATCCTCAACAAATGTGGGCAGGGCTCTGAAGGAGAGAGAAATTATTAAGTAAAATATGAACACTTTAGATACTGAATGATAGTCAAGGAAAACCATGCTTCCTTACGACCATTCTAGTACCTTGTCTTTATCCAGAGATACGTGAATATGTAATTGTTTCCCTCTCCTATTTAATTTTTGCCAGTAAATTCTTGAACATGGTTTACATACGAAGGTGATGGTTTCCTTTTTGTATCATTTACGGAATCAAAACAAACATATCATTTATTTTGTGAAAATGTAATATGAATTTTCAGAGTATACATATGCAATTTGCTATTTTGTTTCTAGAATTTGATCAAGAATACCCAGGCTAGGTTAGGTTCCAAAGGTTTCCACCATAATTGATCTAGAAAAACAAGAATCTAACCTACTTTAGGGTACAGGTACCTCTTGACTTATGTGAATTTATCTTATGCTGTTTGTAGAATAATGCTCTCAGTCCATTTACACCTTTTTTAATTTACTTGAGCTAAAGTTTGGAATAACATGACCATCACTGGGCTAGGAGCATGGTTGTGTGGCATTGCCAGCACCATCTGAAAATCACACATGTGCATGATATGAATACTGTCTATATTCACAGTGTTTCAGTTTTGTGCCCCAATATACTGTATATTGCACATGTTTTGTCCCTTGCATCATGCCACCAAAGAGTGTTTTAAGTTCTCCCGTTAGCAGTGGTGCTAAAAAGTATAAGGCCATCACCACTGAAATTACAGTGGATGTGCTCAAACAATATGAGAGAGGTGAATGAACAATTGATATTAAGTCTGCCCTCAGATGTATTGAATCTGCCTTACGGACAATTCATGATTGTGTTTAGAAGATATAGGAGAGTTCCAAGAATGGAACATTGATAAGTGCATCTGAGACCTTGTATTCTCAAAGTTTGATTGTGGAGAGAATGGAATCAATGTTGAGCTCATGGATTGAATGCCAAACTCAAGAAAATGCTCCTGTTAGCATGTTGGTGATACAAGCAGAGGCTCAGAGTATATATGATGAGTGGCAGTGCAAAAGGGGCAGCAAAGGCATTTCAAGCAAGTCCTGGTTGGTTTACTATAGTATTTTAAATGTTGCAATTGCCACAGCATCAAGGCTGCTTCTGCTGATATATATGATGCTGAAAATTTCCTGGGAACCCTCAAGACCATCATGAAGGAAGTTGGTTACTCTCCTAAGTAGTTTTCTAACATGGATGAGACTGGATTATTTAGAAAGAGAATGCCTTTGAAAATATACTTTTTCGATGATAAGAAGACTGTACCAGAATTCAGTTTCTTATTTTTTGTTTTTATTAATAGAATTCTTTGTACAGTATGAATATTACAGTATATTTCCTGGTACATGTATATTGAAGTTTTTCACTGATATATTATTCTGTACTGTCTTACTAAGAATGAAACTCCCTAGTCCCCATTAGTTACATTATTTGGTTTGTGCTTTTTTTTACACAACCATTTTAAAGAACCTGATTATCATGTAAATCGAGAGGTCCCTGTACAGTAAATTGTTCATATTATTTTCATTTGGTTAACTCTGCCATTTTCATCCTTATAGACCGAAATGTTTTTTGAGTTTTTTGTCTTGACAGTGCAAACATTAAATGTATCAATAATCATACCGTTAATAGTCATACCCCTTCAGAGCTTGTCACCACAGATCCCAGATTCTTTTACTCATACATTAAGAACTTGTCCTTTACTCTTAACCTCTGCTCTTTTATGATCAGCAGAACATCTAGTAGAGTGTAAAAAAATATGCAATGCACGTGCAGGAAGAAAGCTTTCTCAGTTTTTGAGCATTGTTTTTGAAGAAACTTTTGTTTTCAGTGGTTACATTAGTTCATAAAAGCTTTGCACTTTAGATCTGGCATGGTAGTGATGAACAGAAAGGCCGTGAGCCTGGAAATTATATTTAAATATCCCTTTACTTATGCAGTCTTGGTAGTGGTATTTTAAAAACATTTTTAAATGTGTACGAACTCCTGTTCTTCATGTGTGGGTTTCATTGTATTATGTAGTTTTGTTGCCAAATGTTTGAGCTCCACCTTTGCCCCCCTCCAGAGAGGGTACGCTCACCAACGCCTCCTCAGAGGAATCAGTACCGTGAGTTAATTTACTGTTTTTGGACTGATATTTTTCTTTTTCCGTTTTGCTTGATCTTTATCAAAGACGTGTGTAGGTTGAGGTACTGCTGTACAATGTTCATTAAATATTTCTATCTTGTATTGTATACTGTTAGTTTGTTTTAGATAGCATTATTTTAAAGGTACATTATTGGAAAGTACTTTTAGGAAATTATTTTCACGTAGTTAAGGTCTGCATTAAGTTACATATTAGTGGCATTATTTGTTCATACTTCCTGTAGGAGCAAGCTATGCCAGTTAATGTTTTATTTGTCTTTATTTGATTACATCTGAGAAAGCATTTAGCATGTTTGTTAAGACAGCCTGTTTGTTTTGGTAATTTTATTTACTTAGGTTCTGCTAAATAGCTCTGATATGTACAGTTGAGCCATTTTAGAACTAATGAATGTGTTATATAAGCATTTACAGTGAAAGTATTGGCCACTGGAAAATGAGACTGATTGCTGCTTACTGATGCTTTCTTGGTGTTGATATAAATGCTTTATCTGGGGCTCATAACAAACTATTAAAAAGGTCGTGTTGTACCTAAGTGATTAATTTGGAAGTGATGCAGCTTCATTGATTTATGTTTCATTAATGAATCTTTTCGTTTTTATCATAAACTTACTAATATTTCTTTCCTATTGGTGAAGCACCAAAAGAACATAACCTTCTTAATGTATACATTCCTTATAATTGTATTTTGTATAGTCCACTCATAATTTGAAGTTCAGTACACTGCCTTTTTCCGGTGCTTAATCTGGCATGGTGTTTCAGGTTAGTCATGTAGTGAATATCTCCTTAGAGTTATATGAATTAACTTATTTCTAAAGTTATTCATATTACAAAAAAATGTGTAGATCAGATATTGATTTTGCTACCTATATTTTGGATATAAGTTACCAGAGTCCACCTGCAAGTGAAAAATCATCTTTGGCAAGGCTGCATCATCATCAGCTGATGAAAAAGAATACAGCCTCATCAAAGTACATCTCACTTCAAAGGAGTCCATCCTGTTTTTACTAATAAGTGTAGTGCAGCCTTGAAGCTGCAGGAGCCCTTGGTAAAAGTCCTGAGTAATAGCAGGACCTTTTCAGAAAGAGGCCCTAGAATAACAAGTGAGAATCTGTTGAATGTGTTAGATGATATGATAACAGCTGTTGGGTGTTTGTATCAGAGAGGTATGTGAAATGAGAGAGTCCTGGCAAATGGTTTGGTGAAAGGAGATGTGGTGGAAGCTTTTCATAAGATGAAGTTTGGCAGTGCAACTGGAGTGGATGAGATTGCAGTTGAAGTTCTCAAGAAAAGAGGTGACTGTGTTGTTGATTGAATAGTTAGGACTTATTTTGTCGGTGAGGGCCTGACAGTTGGCAGAATGCATTTATAGCATCGCTGGATAAAGGCAAAGGGGTCAAAATTGAATGTTCAGATTACAGAGGTAAAAATTTGTCAAGTGTACATGGTAAGGTATATGGGAGAGTGGTGATAGAGAAAGAGGTGTCATACAGGGGAGGAACATTGTGGCTTCAGGAGTTGAACAGGATGTATAGATCAAGTGTTTGCTTTGAAATGTTTGTGGGAGGAAGAAAAACAGAGGGATTTTTATGTAGCATTTATGGAACTAAAGGGAGCATATGATGGGTTGATAAAGATGTTTTGTTTGAAACGTTAAGAATATATGTTGCAGGAGATATTTTTCACTCAACCTTTTTAAAGCAAACACTTGGTCTACACATCCCCAACCACACCTGCAGCCACCTTGCTCCTCCCAAGTCTGATAATCTGTGCATGCCACTGCCCTCTTGATCACCAGTCTCCCATAGACCTTATCAGGTATACCAAACAGGCTAAAACCTCTGTAATTCAAGTACTCCCTCTTATCTGCCTATCCCTTATATATGGGCACTATTCATCATGCATTCTTCCAGTCCTTAGGCACCTCACCTTGGGCCATCCAAGTTTTGAACAGCCTGACTAACTGATCAACACCACCTTGATCCTGATGAGAAACTCGACTGCAATCCTGTCTACTACTGCTGCTCTGGCGCACCACCTTTCTCTTCACTAAATCATTTGCTATGACTTTCATTCCTCCTACCATCTTATTCCAAATACACCAACTTTGCCATGCACACATATATACCTAACATATGCTAAGGTGTGAGTGTTTGTGTTTGCACATACACATATAGGAGTAGACATAGTACATACAAAGGTAAGAGACAGGGCAGCACATGTGTAAAACTCTTTCCTCATAACACTAAAATAGTAATCACAAGTAGTAATCAAACACACATTTCATTTTTATGGGTATAGAGTTATTAACTCCTGTAGTTTGATAGTGAACAGAGAGTCTTACTCAAAGATTGCAAGTATCATGAAGGAATGCCACCATTGTAATGAAAAAAGGTTTTAACATCATGGTTATTGAAACTTTAGTTTATGATTTAAATGATACTTAGTAAGTCCATAGGTTATAAACTAAAACTGAATAAGAGTGCACATAAAAGTCTATCCCTCTGGTTATCTTATCCTCATTCCCATTTAAGTAGAATAGATCAAGTTGAGAATTTTTTTTTCTTGCACATGTTTCATTGCTTCATTCTTTAAGTTAACTTCATATTGCATATTCTTATTGTAGCTCATTACTGTCAGATGTGTGTTATTATTACTGTTCATCCCATCCCCCCTTCTTTACTTCCACAGCACTCCTTACTTTACCATGGAGTCTTTATAGTCTTGATACTTATGTAGAATGTAAGTGTTAGAATCTGTTGCTAATTGTTGGCTGTAGTGTTATCTTCATTTTAAAGCCTCATTGCATGAAGCACTGTTGGTGCACATATATCACTTTAACTCCATGTTTGGTCTTGTTTTGCAGATTCTTACAGTACCAGTAGCGAGACAGAGTTGGAGGAAGAAGATAAGGAGGATGACATTGTGAAGATAGAGAAGGACTCTGGTAATGATTTATTAGAGTGTTTTTCAGTGTTTGGGAAGATGAACATATGAAAGATATCTTAAATATGATTTTTGTTCATGGCTTTATGTGACATAAGCAGTTGATTCTTAGGAGCAATAGCATTATTCAGAATCTTTCTGATACTTTCCCGTGTTCCATTTGCCTCTGTGTACTTGAATATTCATATTTTGATTATAAGAATACCCCCCTTATGTAATCATTTGTGATATCCTGCATGTGCTTATTTTCATTGCATCACATTGTTGATGTTTGTTTTTTGTCATACAGTAATTAAATCCCCTCTGGGTTTGGAAAAAAAATGATTTTTTTGTCCTGTGATTTACCTTTGTTCAGAGAACAGTGGTGTATCCATTATTAATGCATATTTTTTCAGTGATACAAAGACAGATGTTCCTAATTTTTTTCATGTCTATCCCCCCAGGCGACCAAATGTCTGTGTCAGGCAGTGGCTCTGGGTCTGCAAGATCTGGAACATTGTCACCTAACCAAGCAGGCCGCTACAAAGACTCCCCCACGTGAATATATTGACATTTTTATTCCTGTCTTGACCTTGTTTTAATGAAAGTCTCAGTTGATATATAGTAGAGCTTAAGAAATTGTAACGATTATGAATCCTTTTTCGTTTGCCCACAGTTTGCAATGTGTCAATCTGTATTGTAGTAAGATATTTCCAGTTTTTTTGTAATTATGTATTGTACTGCATTGGAAGAGTGTTTACACTTGTGAGGCCCCATCTCTTGAACATTTCCTATCATATAGCTTCTTAAATATTTATAAGGTGTTAGCAATAGCTTTGTATTCGATTACTTTATTCCAGTCATCTACTGCACATACTATAAAGTACTTTTTCGCATCTGTTGTAAGAGTTGACTTGTTTAATTTCATGTTCTTTCCTGTTCTGTTGTTGGTGAAACTGAAAAAATGATGACTTTGGAAGATGCACATACTACTTAGTTTACTATATGTGGATTACTTGTAAGTACATTTTATCCCAGAATGCATCCTTGGAACTTGCATCATTCCAACAAGAAAAACCTGTGGATCGTATTTATATGATAGTGCTGTATTTACAACCATTGGTTTGTATTGTATATTCCCACACTTTACTGTAACCATACATATTGTTACCGAATCCTTATCAGTGGTACGCTAAACTCCCTACAGATTCATTTAAAACTTGGCTTCTAGAGCTATATATCTCATATCTATTTATGTGTCAACTTGCAGAAATTGATAAGTTCACTTACATATGGTTCTTGCATGATTATCAGACTTCTGACTTTTCCCACATGTCCACTCCACAGAGTGGAGGATCGTCGATCAGACCGTGAGGAAGCAAATTATTTGCCAGAGTCATCACCTGAATCTCCACTCGAGCTAAAGGAAGAGTTACCCTCCTACTATCCTGCTATTATGGGCTGTCGTTCTGTTGACGAATTTGAGTGTCTTAATAGGTTAGTTGAAAACTTAATGAACTGTAACATTATGTAATGTTAAATTATCCTATGAAAGTTCCCAATTATGAGGTTTTAGCAAAAAGAAATGCTACATACAAGTGAGAGAAAAACAGTGTTGGTTTGATTCTGTAGGATGTACATTAAGGGCAAAATAGTCTACATTGATAAGGAGAAAATCAAAGGTCATTTATCAGATGTTATTCCTTTCATTTCCAGAATTGAGGAAGGAACATATGGAGTAGTGTACAGAGCTAGAGAGAAGGCAACCAATCAAATTGTTGCACTGAAGAGACTTAAGATGGAGAAAGAAAAGGAGGGTTTTCCAATTACATCACTGAGAGAAGTCAATACTCTACTCAAGGTTAGTTACTGGAAGCAACCACCACTACAGTGAAGTGAATCTTGGCATCTTTTGAATTCTTTTTGTTTCGTCATTGGTTAGGACTGTTATTACCCCTGCTTTCCCCTTGATAAATCCTGCTGGAAATTTTAGAGGGGTAGTATTAGTTAACTGTTGATTTTCCTGTTAGTCTTCGACAGTAGACTATCTAGCTATTGCCCATAACCAGTGTTAAAGAAAACCACAATAAACCTAATTACAGTGATGTATTGAGAGGATGAAGAGCAGGGAAGTACTTAGGAAAGATAGAGGATTTGTAGTTCAGATTTTTGCTGTGATGGTTGCAGAGGAGTTTATGTGTAGTGTTCATGGACTCAGAAATGGTGTAAGATGAAGTTACTACTATGGGATGTCCTGAAAATGTGTGGTATTCAGTTACTCAGGTTTTCTCTGAATATTTAAGAACCATGTTCTTGATGTCTTTCACTAGTTTTAGATTCTCAGTGAAGAAACAGATATTACAGAAGACCTTACTTCTTCAAAAGGATTGTGAAAATGTAAAATTCTCATACCAACCAGTACTCTGCTTACCTCCTGGAACCTCTTTCTATGAGGCCTCATTTAGAGCTTGAAAATGGCAGACAGAATATCAGTTTTGTGCAGAGAGTTGGAAGAGAGTCAGTGAAATGCTATGAGGCTATGTATGATATATAATAGTCTTAATAGGAGGGCTGGACAAACTTTATTCGTGATTAAGATGTCCTAAACGTGCCTGTATCTGTTTTAACTATGATATGAATAATTCTGATGTGAAGTTGAACAAAAGGGTACATTGTATTGTTTGAGTTTACCCTTTTAAAAGTACACCCCCATGCTCTGAACTACTCTGAGTACAGTATGTTGGTAGGTTGTTAGCATGATATGGATAGTTCACAAATCAGTATATTTCCTTTTAAATTTTGCCTGAGTGGCATACAAAATAACCATAAATATAGATGCTACTATGTTCATAATCCATCTTAACAAATGAGGATAGGAGAATAGTTATGAAAACAGTAAGTCTGAGCCGAGTATTATGGGTTCTCACCTTTTTCTTCTTTTTTCATTGCACAGGGTCAGCACGAGAACATAGTGACAGTACGTGAGATTGTAGTTGGAAGTAACATGGATAAAATTTACATAGTTATGGATTATGTAGAACATGATCTTAAGAGCCTCATGGAAACTATGCGACAAAAGAAGCAGATGTTTACTATTGGTGAGGTTAAAACTCTCATGAAGCAACTGCTGAGGGCTGTCCATCACCTCCATGACAATTGGATCCTCCACAGAGATCTTAAAACATCAAATTTACTGTTGTCTCATCGGGGTATTTTGAAGGTATGATCATGATTTATGTATTTTTTATTAAAAATTTTCTCTTGTACCAAAAAATGACTCATGCCATTATTCCTCAGACACCAAAAATAATGGCCATCTTCATGTCTTTTTTCCATGCCCACAACTTTTTCTTGAACACTCACCTTCACTGAGTCCAACCACCAGACTCACAGTCTTCCCATGTACATGTTTTCATACACACATATTAAATGGTCTTTCATAGTTATCTTTGATATGTCATTACCTCTAGAACAGCATGGGACTCTTAACACTGAAGTGGCTAAAAAGTAACCTGTTTTTTTTGTCAAAGGTTCCAGTCGCAGAGTTGAAAAATTTAATTTGATAAGAAAAAGAAGAGGAAAAACCAGAATATTTTAAGAGTTATTGTAGGGTGCAAAGTTGCAAAAGATGTGCATGGTTGAGAGTGAATTGGAATGATGTGGTAAACACAGGTTGATTTGCTGTCAATGGACTGAACCAGGGCATGTTAAATTGTAAGCCACAGAATGGTCTGTGGGACCCAGTTATGGATAGGGAGCTGTGGTTTTCATGCATTACACATGACAGAGAATGGATGTAAGCAAATGTGGCCTTTCTTTGTTCTTGATGCTGCCTTGCTGACATGGGAAATGGCAGTCAGGTATGAAAACAAAATTAAGGTAGTGGAAAGCCTGCATTTCAACTCCTAAATGGTGATCATTTCATATTTTTTCAACTATTTGCCAGAGTTGTGACATTTGCATTACTGCTAAGTGCCACTGTAGGTTCTTATTTCAGAGACTGCCACTCTCTGTTGTGTGAATATATATGGGTGCATTGAGGATTGTGTTGAAAGGGTGATCATTGTGTGTGAGAGCAAAGGTTTGTGTGTTTGATTAGAGCGAATATCCTAGAAATGAAATTCCTGATGTTATGTGGTGTGAGGAATGACACTGAAATGGTTTGGATTTATAGAGAGAATAAGTAAGGAGTAACTAAGAACATATATGTCAGAAGTGAAAGGAACGAGGCTTAGGGTAAATGAGAGTAATGTGGTACATAGGGAACAATGGGTTGAACCAGGGCATTTGAGGTGGTCATTGGAAATCATAGAAAGGTCTGTGGTGCTTGGCTGTGGATTGTGTTTTTGATCCTTTGTAGCTTCCAATATTAATGTTATCAGTTAAATATCTATGAAACAGAGGCCAAAAATATTTTTTTTCAAAAACCATTAACACCTTGTGGATCTGAGTCCTAGCAGTGTCTATTATTGCTCACATTCTGCAGTGCATTTCCTTAGTAAACATTAACATTAGGACCATTCTTATCTAAGTGATTTATGTGTGAGTATTGCTTTTTATGTTTGATATCACTTATATTTTCGTGATGTTATTCATTATCATGATACTCGTTTTAATTTGAATTTAGGTATTTTCAGTCAATTGATTCAGTTTTATTATATATTTGTTTGATATACTTCTTTCGCAGGTAGGAGATTTTGGTCTGGCACGAGAATATGGTTCACCACTAAAACATTACACGCCAATTGTGGTTACCCTTTGGTATCGTGCTCCAGAGCTTCTTTTGGGATCAAAGCAGTACTCAACACACATAGATGTTTGGTCTGTTGGTTGTATCTTTGGTGAACTACTTGGGATGGAACCAATGTTCCCTGGGAAATCAGAAATAGATCAGCTTAATAAGATATTCAAGGTAAGGTGTAAAAAACTTAATGGTAATAGTTTTGTATTTAGAATATAGTCTTAAGAGTGATTTTTATGATTTTTAATTCTTTGAAAGCTTTAAGCTTACTGTGTAGCTCATTCTAATTTCTCTGATGCTAATGAAATCTTCTCAGGATCTCGGAACACCTAGTGAAAAGATATGGCCTGGATATAATCAGTTGCCGCTGGTGAAAAAGACACAGTTTGCTGACTATCCATATAACCATCTGCGTGAAAGATTTAAGACAAGACTATCTGATCAGGGCTTCAGTCTTCTCAACAGGTAGTATACTAAAGTTGGATAAGTCAATATATTGAGGAATTCTTTTAAGGACTTATAACTGGGAAGCAGTCATTACAAAATACTTAATCATGGTTGTGATAAACCTTTACAAGAATAGATAAAGTGGTTTGATAGTGATTAAGTAAGGATATTACTGGACTGAAATACTGTATTCATATAGTAAATTTTTGTTTCAATCTATGAGATTTTTAAATTCATACGAAGAAACCAAAGTTTATTACTGATGAAGACTTCAGAAGTTTGTGTATATTTTAATAATCTAAATACTTCATAGACCTTCGAATTAAATAGTTTCTTTACTAGTGAACAAAAAATTATTGTGAGATTTATAGATGATGGATTAACCAAATTTTGACATACTTTGATGAATCACACTAAACTGCCTCATATCCAAGACTGAACTTCAGGACTTTAGTTGTAAGTATGCTCTTACACGTTAATCATGGGGATCATGTTGAAAAATTTTCCCTGAATCTTTAAAGTACTATACATGGATAAAATGAAAAAGGGAATTAGGTAAGTGAAACAGTCTAATATGAATTGTTATAATACACTGTATTTGGTTCCTCTTTCCAGGTTCCTTACATACAACCCCCAGAAACGAATCACATGTCAGGAGGCATTATTACATGATTATTTCCACAAAGAACCACCAGCTCCCGTTGATCCTGCTATGTTCCCAACTTGGCCAGCCAAGTCAGAAAATCCTCATGCTCGTACCAAGAAAACAGGCCTCAGCCCTAAGCCACCATCTGGTGGCAAGAACTTCAAAGATTTGGTAAATGGAATTAGATTCTATTTGTGACTTTAAACTAAATTCATGTGACTAAGGCAGTTATTTCCTTCGTTTTTTTTCACATTCTTATGAAACAGAGATAGCTTATCCTGGTATTTTAACATGGTGCAGCTTAACCAACGGCAAGTGTGGATTAGCTATCATACTCTATCAAGCCATGCCTATTGCCAGATTTATACTTAAGCCTCCAAGCACAGGATTATAGAGTGCAGCCCTATACTAATAATGTCTTTAGACATAGAGGAATTCATCAGTGTGAAATTTTCTGGAAATTTCACAATAAAACATTAAAGATTAGGGAAATCAGATGCACAGGCTTTCATGGGAAATACATTTGTGAAATCACTTGAGATCTAGTACATTTAGGTTATATGATCTGCTTTCCTGTTTTGACAGACATTCATCAAAGGTTAATAAAAAAGAGGAAAAGGACTAGCAATTATACTGTAGAACATAGGTTAATGCCTTCAAAAAATATGCAAATTAGTATATCCATTAATTTTGAAAGACTGCAGAATTATGTACTGTAAATGTAGCTCAGGATTCAGCACTGTAGGTTCAGTTCATGGCGCTGAACTATAATTTTTTTTCTGTTTCTCGGTTGAATATGATTTGTCATCTTCCATAGGGCCTGTATTTGTCTAAGTACTATTGATATGTAACAACTAAGGAAAGTGGTATTTGGACATATGTGTGGATCATAATTGCTCATCCAGATAGTATGGGAGGTCTTAAGTGCTCGGACAGGAGGTTATGTGTGGATCTTATTTGCTCATCCAAATAGTTTGGGAGATCTTAAGTGCTCGGACAGAGGATTGATAGTAAACATGGCGGTAAGTAATTGGGAAGGTGATGAAGTGCTGAAAGTTATATTGGATGATAGTAAACATGATGGTGAGTGATGAAAGTGATGCCAGTAATAATGAACCTGATGGTGAGCGATGGGGACTTGATGGTATGTGATTTAATCATGGCATTCAAACCGGTGAGAGCCTCATCTTTTCGAGAATGGTTTACCATGTGATTATAGTCATATGTATCCAAAGTTTGTCTTGAGGCACAAGAAGTTGCATGTAAAGTATGAAAGATATGTCCACAGAAACCAATGGAAGGACACAATCTCACTATCCCTCCCAACCATTTTCATTGCTTTAACTCTTGGAATACACATGTCTGATGGGAGAATGAGCACTTCTATTTTATTTTACTTGCAAAAAGGCAACAGCTACATGAGAAGAAGGGATTAGGGACTGCACGTACTCAGCTTCTTCTTTAGGGTGGAAGTGACCACTCTTGACTAGCAGTTTAATTTTATATTCAATGGAGTTTGCTCTGCCATCCTCTTTTAGGTCAGTGATAAATAATGTCTCTCAGTTCACATACCAGTGAAATAGTGAAAAATTCGCGGCTTAAAACTGATTACCTTTTCAGGTTGACGGAGATGATGAGTTGGCTGCAAGAGGGTTCTTCCTTGGTGGAGCCAATTCTAGTGGGCCAGGATTTGTCCTAAAGATGTGATTGGCAGAAATTTAAAAAGGTTTTCAAAGTACCAGACAAGCTCAAACTCCTGGTCATTGACAAGTACAAGAACTCGTTTCATCATGTTATACTTGGACTGTTAGGATGTGATTTTTTGCCATTTATCAAGTGATGGTAAAGTTGTACTTATTTACTGTGAATTGAAAATGATATATGTTTTGTAAAAATACAGATTGGTATCTTTCTTATGGTGATAAATATATTTTTTTTAAACCTAATTTCTTATACCACCTTAGAGAGGTATCATCAGGGACAAATGAACAACGGCCTCATTTGCTCACCTCCTCTTTCTTGCTGTCATGTATAGTGTACCTATAGTTTTGGTGATATATGATTTATTACACTTTTTAGCAGATGAGGCCAAGGAAACTGTTGAGTGGAATCATAGGAAAAATAAATGGTTTATCAGGTGTTAGTTAGCGTGACTATACATTTTTTGTAAAATGGTTGTCATCATCTCCCCATGTTTCCTAATTTTGTCATCATCTCCCCTTGTTTCCTAAAATTGTCATCATCTCCCCATGTTTCCTAAAATTGGGCTTTAGGAAATAAACACATGAATGAAGACAGTGAAGTAGTAATCAATTTTTCATTCCTAAATTTATTTTTAGAAAGCATAATGTGATTTGCAGAGTGGTATGTGGATATTATGGCTAAGCTGCAATGCATTACAGTAGTCTCTGGCACCTTGATTGCATCCAACAGAAGACCCCCTTTTATGTCTACTTAGAGGATTTTTATACTACATAGGATAACCCTTTCAATCTGTTTGACTCTATTTCTTCCTCTGTATACAAATAGCAAAATTTTTTTCTCAGTTTATGAGATGGTGCAAAAATTGATTTTTCTCAAAGATTAAGACTTAAGCATTTCTAGCTTTTTAAAAACATTTCCAAGGTTGGCTAATTCTGTGTTGCATTCACCTTAGCGCCAGCTAGTCACCTCAGTGTGCCTCAGGCTGTCTTGAGGATTGGATGTTCTTTATTATTCTTCTTGGCTGGTACTTCACTTGGAATTTTGCTTCTGGGCATTTTACATCTTCCACCTGTGCTTCAAGATGGTTGGCTCTTACCTTCTAAGGAGGAGAAAGTCCAAATTCTCACCTGAAATGAGTGGTCAGGTGTCTGCTTCCTGCAACACCTCATTAGTGCCTCGCCTCATTCAGATCAAGATCCCATGAACTGAAAAGATGGACATAAATCAGTTTAGGAACCTTGCCAATTTTTTCCTCAAACATCTATAGGTGATTATCAAGGCCTAATGAAAGATAAAAAAAAAGTACTAAAATGTCAGTCTGACATCACCTTTTAAAATGTATAAGGAGGTGGACAAGGTTTTTTTGTGTACACTGTATATGTATATATTATATTTTTTTCATACATACTCGCCATTTCCTGCATTAGCAAGGTAGCGTTAAGAACAGAGGTCTGAGCCTTAAAGGGACTATCCTGACTTGGCCCCGTCTGTTCCTTCTTTTGGAAAAATTAAAATGGGAGGGGATGATTTCCAGCCCCCAACTCCCTCCCCTTTTGGTTGCCTTCTGTGACATACAGGGAATACCACATATTCCCTGCGTGTCGTGGAAGGTGACTAAAAGGGGAGGGAGCAGGGGTTGGGAATCCTTCCCTCCTGTTTTTTTAGTTTTCCAAAAAAGGAACAGAGAGCGGGGTCAAGTGAGGATATTCCCTCTAAGGCTCAGTGAGCTGGGCCTCAGAGCGAGGGGGAGCTACTTCGCAAATGCGGGGAATGGTAAATATGTATGAAAATTTTTATATTATACTTAATTGCTATCTCCTGTTTTAGCGAGGTAGCGCAAGGAAAAAGACAAACAAATGGCCCAACCCACCCACATACACATGTATATACATAAATGCCCACACATGCCCATATACATACATATACATATACATATATACACATGTACATATTCATACTTGCTGCCTTCATCCATTCCCATTGCCACCCCGCCACACATGAAATAGCATCTCCCCTCCAGCAAGTTAGTGCTAGGAAAAGACAAAAAGGCCACACTCAGTCTCTAGCTGTCATGTGTAATGCACCAAAACCACAGCTCCATTTCCACATCCAGGCCTTACATATGTAACCTAATAACCATGGTTTACCCCAGACACTTCACATGCCCTAGTTCATTCCATAGACAGCACATCAACCCCCTGTGTACCACATCATTCCAATTCACTCTATTCCTTGCACGCCTTTCATCCTCCTCTGTATATGTACATATTTTATTTTTTTCGTACATACTCGCCATTTCCCGCATTAGCTAGGTAGCGTTAAGAACACAGGTCTGAGCCTTAGAGGGAATATCCTGACTAGGCCCCTTCTCTGTTCCTTCTTTTGGAAAGATTAAAACAGGAGAGGATGATTTTCAGCCCCCGCTCCCTCCCCTTTTAGTTGCCTACTATGACATGCAGGGAATACCACATATTCCCTGCGTGTCGTACAAGGTGACCAAAAGGGGAGGGAGTAGGGGGCTGGAAATCCTTCCCTCCCATTTTTTAGTTTTCCAAAAAAAGGAACAGAGAGTGGGTCCAATTGAGGATATTCCCTCTAAGGCTCAGTGAGCTGGGCCTCAGAGCGAGGGGGAGCTACTTCACAAACGTGAGAAATGGTGATTATGTATGAGGTAGCACAAGGAAAAAGATGAACGAATGGCCCAACCCACCCACATACGCATGTATATACATAAATGCCCACACATGCACATATACATACATATACATACACAAACATATACATATATACACATGTACATATTCATACCTGCTGCCTTCATCCATTCCCGTTGCCACCCTGCCACACATGAAATAGCATCCCCCCTCCAGCAAGGTAGCACTAGGGAAAGAAAAAAGGCCACATTCGTTCACACTCAGTCTCTAGCTGTCATGTGTAATGCACCGAAACCACAGCTCCCTTTCCACATCCAGGCCTTACAGACCTAATAACAATGGTTTACCCCAGACACTTCACATGCCCTGGTTCAATCCATAGACAGCACGTTAACCCCAGTATACCGTATCGTTCCAATTCACTATTCTGTGCACGCCTTTCACCCTCCTCTGTATATGTATATATATTTTTTTTTCATACATACTTGCCATTTCCCACATTAGCGAGGTAGCATTAAGAACAGAGGTCTGAGCCTTAGAGGGAATATCATGACTTGGCGCCTTCTCTGTTCCTTCTTTTGGAAATATTTAAACGGGAGGAGATGATTTCCAGCCCCTGCTCTCTCCCCTTTTAGTTGCCTTCTCCAACACGCAGGGAATACCATGTATTCCCTACGTGTCGTACAAGGTGACTAAAAGGGGAGGAAGCGGGGGGCTGGAAATCCTTCCCTCCCGTTTTTTACTTTTCCAAAAAAAGGAACAGAGAGCAGGTCCAAGTGAGGATATTCCCTCCAAGGCTCAGTGAGCTGGGCCTCAGAGCAAGGGAGAGCTACTTCACAAATGCGGGAAAAGGTGAATATGTATGAATTTTTTTTTTTCATTATATTTGATTGCCATCTCCCATGTCAGTGAGGTAGCGCAAGGAAAAAGACAAATAAATGGCCCATTCCACCCACATACACATGTATATACATAAATGCCCACACATGCACATATACATACATATATATACACAAACATATACACATATATACACATGTACATATTCATACTTGCTGCCTTCATCCATTCCTGTTGCCACCCCGCCACACATGAAATAGCATCCCCCCTCCAGCCAGGTAGCGCTAGGAAAGACTAAAAAGGCCACATTTGTTCACACTCAATCTATATCTGTCATGTGTTATGCACCGAAACCACAGCTCCCATGGGGTAAACCATGGTTAGTATGCTCACTGGCTATCTAGCAACCACAAACACTCAACACCTTCACAATGAAACAAAGATGCTCCCCATACAACCCTACCTCAACATGCTCAGCTCTTAATGCTAAGCAGTAGCACTAGACCCTCCCTGTTAAAATTAACCTCCAACGCCCAAGGTAGAAATGAAAAGCCCCTTACCTCATACTTCAGTAACCTCTACTCAGGAGATCTGCCTGACCACCAGCAAATACAGCACTGACCAAACTCATACACACTGAAATAGTGCAACAAGCACTAAGTAACTGACCTCCCAAATCAGTCTTAAACTTCACCCCACCAAATGTACACCTATCAATAACCTTTCTTCCCAGACAGACATGAGTCACACTCTCCTGTGTACATTCTGGACATTACCCATCATAACAACACTACAAATACCATTTCAACATACCCCTAAGACCCTTCATACCCACAATGCAACTACCATAAAGAAGACACTG
The DNA here is from genome assembly GCF_036320965.1 of Panulirus ornatus. NCBI lineage: Eukaryota > Metazoa > Arthropoda > Malacostraca > Decapoda > Palinuridae > Panulirus > Panulirus ornatus. The sequence goes on along the minus strand of NC_092257.1, from coordinate 16,022,981 downwards.
TGCACTTACTACTCAGATGCCCAATACTCTTTACACGTAAACACGCACATATCACAACACTTTATGACCCATAGTCATGACTGGTAGACGTGGAGAGCTTGCCGAGTACTGCAGAATCCTCATAAAGATAGGAGGAACTCCTGGGGCAGGGAGATGATGAGTTAAGGGAGGTATTACTCATAAAATCTATATTCAACATATGTCATTTGCTTCATTCCTGTACGTATGAACTTTACAGTAAACTTGTGCTGAAATGCACACCAGACTGAAGCAGCCTTAACTGAGACCATAAAAGAATTGTTGAGGATTAATGGTAAGATGTCTTATGACTTAAGTAATTCTGATATAAAACAATAAGCATCACACAAGTTCAGCAGATTGTAACTCACAGCTGAAGCATTTTTTTTATAACAGGGTGCTTGAATTAAGGCAATATGACAGGGTTACATTTTTCTTTGCTTTTTATTAAAAAGATGTGGAATGATGATTGAGTTTTACTATTTTAATATACTGTGAAAGATGGCACTATGACACTGTTTCTTATGTCAACCTCTTCAAAAAATTTCCATGGCTTTAGTTAAAGCCTTTTACATAAAGATTTAAGCATGAGCATTAAGACTGCTTTTAATCACTGTAAACAGATGTGGTGTGATTATGATAAAGTTTATGTTTGCAGGCTTGAATTTGTAAAAGCAAATCTGTTTTTTTGATTATACCAGGAAAGTTATTAAAGGATATCAAAATAGTTTCCACCTTTTCCATGATATCAACATGTATCACCTAGATTTCCCTTATTTTTAAAGTCATCGAATTTAATTTTTATTTTAAAGACAAAAACAACAGTTCCAAGAAATAATCCTCAACACATTATGTATAAGGATGGAGATGATAGCAATATATTGAAAATATTAAAATTCTTACCATATTGGTATTTTGTTATACATTTTTATGACACCTATGTGTACCTGTAGTACAATATATTGATTTTCTTTTTTTTACTGTTCAGAAATAAAATATTTACTGGAAAGTGATATATAACTTTTATTATCTTTTATGTAGTATTATTAGTGTGGCTAAGTATTAGGTGCATTCAGGATGATCCATGAAGCAGTAAAACATGCAATTCATAACAGTTTTTACACTGGAAGATGCTTTAGTCCAAACATAAGTGAAATGGAATGGGGAGGAAGTCTTTGGAGGGCAATGAAATATTAAGAAGTTAACAGAATATTAAATGGTCTTGACCCATATATTACTATCTTATAATATGTGCATATACACTCGATGAATCACCTGAATATTGCTCAAGATGTCACTGGAAAAAGGCAAAGTGCCAAAGAAGCAGAAAAGGGCAAACATCCTACCTTTTTATAAGAAAGGAGACCATGAAGATGCAATGAACTAAACGCCAGTTTCCCTGACGAGTGTAGTCTGCACAGTCCTGGAAAAGATAATCAGAGAGCAAATAAATGACATCTTGCAGAGGAGAAATTACCCATGTCATTTCAGGGAAAGGAGGCCATCTGTAATGAACATCTGAGATTTCCATGAGTGAGGACAGACTAGAGAAAAGCTGGCTGTGTTGGTTATATCTAGACTAATATAACACTGGCTCACCCAGAACAATGATTGCATCTCAGTAATCCACTCTTACCTACTTAACCCCAGAGAGACACAGGTCTGACCACTAAGGGCTATAGAAGGGTACAGTCCTCCCACTTCCACTCAGCATAACCCTGACCCTATTGCATTATCACATTTGATGCACATGTGACTCTTACTTCCCATGTTTACACACATCAACACAAAAGGCTTTAAACTGAATGTCCTCAGAATACTTACTGCCACCAGCTTTGGAAAAGGAAAAAAGAAAATTCCTCGAGTATACCCATCAAATTTTATCCACATTACCATACACTATGCCTCACCTGCCTGGCCATTCACCCTCTCAAAATCAAGCAAGAAAACTGAAGTTCATACAGAACAAGGCTCTCTAGACAATAAGTGACTGCTGAGTGACCACAAGCAGTCAACACCTACACAGAAAACAAAGACTTTCATTACAATCTCACTTCGTTGTGCTCGGCACTCACTCAAACCATACCATAATCAACCATAAAACTCGAGTAGAAAAAACTCATCCATGCCTAACAAATCCCCCTCCTCTCCCAATGAACATGACACTGAGAAAACACACACAGAACAATGACTCGACAAGCACTCAACAATTGATCTCTCAGTCCAGTCATAGATTTAATCCCACAAAATGTACTTCCATATGAAACTAAGCTTCCCAGACATGTACATGATATTATTTCATATCTGCTATTTGGCCACCAGCCATTTCTACAACTACAGCGCTGGTGGGTGATTCGGGTGAGAAACTGCAGAAGCTGGTGACTGAGTTTGGTAGTGTGAAAGAAGAAAGCGGAGAGTAAATATGAATAAGAGCAAGGTTATTAGGTACAGTAGGGATGAGGAACAAGTCAATTGTGAGGTAAGCTTGAATGGAGAAAAACTGGAGGAAGTGAAGTGTTTTAGATATCTTGGAGTGGATTTGGCAGTGGATGGAACAATGGAAGCAGAAGTGCGTCACGGTGAGGGAGGGGGCGAAAGTTCTGGGAGCGTTGTGAAATGTGTGGAAGGCGAGAACATTATCTCGGAAGGCAAAAATGGGTATGTTTGAAGGAATAGTGATTCCAACAATGTTATATGGTTGCGAGGTGTGGGCTATAGACAGAGTTGTGCAGAGGAGGGTGGATGTGTTGGAAATGAGATGTTTGAGGACAATATGTGGTGTGAGGTGGTTTGATTAAGTAATGAAAGGGTAAGAGAGATGTGTGATAATAAAAAGAGTGTGGTTGAGAGAGCAGAAGAGGGTGTTTTGAAATGGTTTGGTCACATGGAGAGAATGAGTGAGGAAAGATTGACAAAGAGGATACATGTGTCAGAGGTGGAGGGAACGAGAAGTGGGAGACCAAATCCTGGAGGTGGAAGGATGGAGTGAAAAAGATTTTGAGCGATCGGGGCTTGACCATGCAGGAGGGTAAAAGGCGTGCAAGGAATAGAGTGAATTGGAATGATGTGGTATACCGGGGTCGACGTGCTGTCAATGGACTGAACCAGGGCATGTGAAGCGTCTGAGGGTAAACCATGGAAAGTTTTGTGTGGCCTGGAAGTGGAAAGGGAGCTGTTATTTCGGTGCATTATACATGACAGCTAGAGACTGAGCGTGAACGAATGTGGCCTTGGTTGTCTTTTCCTAGCGCTACCTCTCTCGCATGCGGGGGGAGGGGGGTGTCATTTCATGTGTGGTGGGGTGGCGACGAGAATGAATGAGGGCAGCAAGTATGAATGTATACGTTGAAATGTATAGGTATGTATATGTCCGTGTGTGGACGTGTATGTATATACATGTGTATGGGGGTGGGTTGGGCCATTCTTTCGTCTGTTTCCTTGCGCTACCTCGCTAACGCGGGGGACAGCGACAAAGTATAATGAATAAAATGAATATATATATATATATATATATATATATATATATATATATATATATATATATATATATATATATATATATATATATATATATATGGGAGAAAGAATACTGCCCACATACTTTCTGCGTGTTGTAGAAGGCTACTCAAAGGGGGTAAAAATTAAAATGTCACCTGCTTTACATATCTAGCTATCCTAATGATATGAGGGACATCCTCATCAGGAAAACAGATAAATTCATCTCTGGATACTAATTCATACGATAGCATTACCCTCTGGCCAGCTAGGAAGACTTGTCAGTTCGCAGTAGGAGTTCAATTCAGGGAATTATCAATACAATGGTTGGCGTGCTGGAGGATAACGTACAAGATGACCACAGTATTACCCTATTCTCCTCAGTGACAATACACTCACCAGATAATACCAGCCTCCACGACTAACTTCAGAACCATGCTCAGAGCTGCATTTTCGCATAAAGACGTATATATTTACCTTCCTGTGGTTACCAGTACGTCCCACAGTCGACAACTCTATACAGTAACTACTTTGAATTAGCTTTTTCAAAACAAGGTGGACTTGGTACTCGACTTTTTAACTTTAGAGCGAGCCAAGAGATAAATGCCTTTAAAATCTCGAAATTCCAATGATATACGCAACTCGCTAGTATTACTATACAGTAGTATCAATAAAGTCAGTTATGAGTCTCTTCTTAATCATATTTGGTTAAGTTACCCACTTAACGTTCACATGTTATGGTGTTCTTTGATTGCATTTTCGATCATTCATACGGTTCGAGATATTGAAGGTAGACCTAATTTTCTGAGATCGTCAGTGTCTATCTTTACTGTTCATCGATACTTCCACGAGTGACTATTGAAGTAGGTGACTCGGACATTTTTTAACACAGCCATCAATTTCTGACAAAATTCAAGTGTTTCCTTACAAATATCGAACTTCTCGTTTCCATAGGAAAGTATGGAACCAATTATCTGATGTATTATATCAAATACAAGCTTTAAATGAACACCCCTGAGCTTTTGTGTAAATGATTATCATCATTTATTAACCTTAGGCACTTTATGTTTTGATAAAAATCATCCCGAGATAACTGGTACGTTTTCTATAATACCCAGTAGGCGAGAGCTCGATAGGTGCCACTTCTCTCAATAGATGGCACTATAAGCGCTCACCTTCGACTGCAGATGACATATGTGGAAGCGTCTGTCTTATTTTCGTTCACTTTTCTATCATCTTTTCCCTCCCAATATCCTGAGCGATGATGTCTATGCTACTAACAACTATGCAGACCAAGAATTGAGGACAATATCTCATTTAATAAGGAAACAAACGCCTAACCGGGTAGTCTACCTGACGTAAACAAAGCTTGAAGCGTCTCTTAAAGATTATGTAAATGTCTAGTTTATTTCTGACCTTAAACTATTTCTGCTCACCCCTAGCACGCCGAGTGATGACAAATATGACAGTGATGACTCGAATGACATACTATGACAAGAGTAATTGGAGAATTAACACGCTCAGAGTCGAATGAGCCACGCCAACCATTTGCTTTTCTTGGTAATAAAAACACCGTCAGTCAAATAACTTGTGAATTTATGAATTCCTCGAGATTTTTACCTTTTGATCATAAATGGACGAGACGAGGATAAAATTCTGATGTGAGATTTATATATTTCTATTAACATCAAGTGTCATATCAAACAACTTGTGACTAACAAAGTTTGTAATGATCTCGTTATTGATGTCTGACAACTATCAGCCGTGAATTTTATAAATGTATATATTCGATTTATATGACACATTAATTGTACCAATGTTTATCAGATATGTTACGAATTCAGCCCTAACGATCACTCAGCAGTCTGTTAATATCAAATTCACGATCCAAAATGCTAACATAGTCTCTTGGGAATAATGTTTACCAAATTATGTTGTTATACATTAAATACTAAAAGTTTCTACCAAAATAAGACCACTCAAAATTCGACTGCCAGCAAAACCTACGTAAATAACTGAAATCATGATATTTATTAATTAACTAATTGGGTCGTTAACACGTAATTACAACTATCACGAACGAGATGATTGTGACCGTTACGAGGTACGGATGGGAAGAGAAAACTGCTACTTTAATCTATAATCAAGTCTTATAACACTGGCCAAAACACTGAATAATTGAAACACTGGCGTTCCCACGGGTGTACAGCTCCCTCTACCCTGACGATATAAGTAGATTATAAGTAGATTAATAGGAGAATTCAGCCGCTAATGGCTTCAAAGGAGCCGTGTTGTTAGCAAGTCTACCACCAACGTACTTCAAGACTCAACTGTAGATGTTGATGATGATGATCCGTTTGATGTTCGTCCTCTTCTGATCGATCGTCTGCTGTGATGTTGATGACGTAGCCGCCCCGTGGATGCCCAAGCCAGCCACCAGTAGAACATATTCCTGTAGCTGTTGAAACTGAGTTCCATACTTATGTTGTCCTTCTGTGCACTGACGGTACGGTATATGTCGGTATGGTGCTGTAGGACGGTACGGTACAGCACGGTACGGTGCGGTACGACGGCACGGGAGGAGAGATACTGTGTATGTTTACCTCACACAAGTTGAACTGTGACTGTGGCTAGTTGGTTGGCTACACCGAAGCTTCGAACTGAACTTCGAAACCACCAAGAGTTTCATGAGCAGAGTCGAATTCCATCTCGTTAATGACTCATTTTTCTTTATTTTCTATGACTACATCGAAATTTTACGCATCATTGATATAGAATTCATATGATTGTTAGAATGATATTAACTTTCCATCATCAAAAGGTATATATGTGTCTACTAATGCCAAAAATATAAAAAAAAGTTGGTGTAACTTCCCAAGCGAAATGAACACGAGACGAACACTATCAAAACAACTCCATCATTCACAACCAGATACATTATTCTTTGTTTGTCACATCAAAAGTAGTTATAGGTTATTTATACGTTATTCTGTATGGAGGAGAATAAAAATGTTATAGAGGAAGTCAACGAAACCATGGCAATAAGAGAAAGATTGTCTGCGTCAGCAGATGCCATGAACTTCCATCTGATGGAAACACTACATATATATATATATATATATATATATATATATATATATATATATATATATATATATATATATATATATATAGATAGATAGATAGATAGATAAATAGATAGATAAGAGGTTTTAACTCAGCCTAAAGATGGTTAACCTGTAAGGGACGCTACCTTCGGTGAGGCTATTTTGCCGTCAACGGACGGCAGTAAACACAGCCACTTCGCTCCTTCTTACTCCCAAGGCGTCCACCGCTTCCTTGACCCAACGGTGCGGAGCGCAGCCTCAGAGGTGCAGTTCTCCTTACAAGGAGTCTTGGGATGGTACAATAGCAGGACTAAATAGATCTGTTCTGCAGAGCCATTCTGATGTAAATGACGAGCTCAAGACAATAAAAGTTTCATTCAATAATTTGAAAAAAGAAAAGATGTAGACGTTGTCTTTTTGTAGGTTCTGGGAGAAGAAAAAAAAGTCATGGTTCATGGCCATATTTCAACGTTATAACAATGTATTTTGTGGTTTGATGATTTAATCTTCGTCTACGGCATTGTTAAGGAGTAATGAAATATAGTTGAAATTCCTTCTTGCTGCATTTATTTTGTAGTTCCTCAAAAGAAAAAAATGATACAACAAAATGAGAAAATAGAGAAACCGTAAGGAATAAGACCAGATAGGCAAAAGATGTTTGACTAGATCACATTTTCCCATCCATAAAAGTTGTAAATGTTCAGAGGAGTAATAATTCTACTTGTATTTAACATTTACTATAAGAAAGTCCCAAACATTATGGATTAACATCATCTCCTCCAGGTAGACAACCCATCTATTCTCTACTTTCCATTTATTTCAATCTCAAAGCTTTTTTTTCTTTTTCTTTTTTCTTAAATTCTTCTGTTCTCTCTACTTTCCAATTCTTACATCGATCTAAAGAGCAGAAGTTCAACCAGCATTTGTACATGATCTGTACAGACCGGGTTATGCTGGTAGTGTATTAGATTATTACAATTCTTCTTCTATGTCATACATGCGAGGTTGAAACTGATATATATTTTAAAAAGGCGTTTATCAAAGTACTTTTCCTTAATCTGTTGATGTATTTCATCTCAAAGGCTTGTGTAGATTTCTAGCATAAGTTCTCTTCTTAGGTTTTCCTTTGAAGGATGCTCTCTCTCTCTCTCTCTCGTTACATAATACATAACTGAAAATGTCTGGCTCCATTGAAGCCGAGGTTGATGCTGCATCTATAAGTAAAATGCTTTTCTGAGGTTCGTTCAGTCATTAATTAGTTCATTTTCCTTAACTATGAATAACTTTTTTTTTTTTTTGGAAATTCATGATCGTTACTATGATAGACTGTGTTCATACTGAAAGTAATTTCAGTTATATATAATATGAAAGCTAAATTGTTTATAATCAAAAGCATGTTAGTGATTTTACTTAATAAATGAATTGATTAACTGAAAGTAGAGTGAGAGATCTTCCTCTCGAATATAGAAACAAGTTGAATTTTCTAATTAGTTTATGAAACATTTATCAGTACTTGTTATGTTATAATGAGTATCTGGTATTAGATAATTTTTCTTTAAAGATGAATGTATTGATAAAGTAACCTGTGGTTTTGACTTAGTTACAGTACTTACTTTCTTTTGCAATTGGATCTTCCACTCATCAAATATCTTGTAAACAAAGACTCTCTCTCTCTCTCTCTCTCTCTCTCTCTCTCTCTCTCTCTCTCTCTCTCTCTCTCTCTCGATATATAACTAAAATCAGAATGATTTTTTTTTCTTTTACATCTGATTCAAAAACAGCAAAGCTACAGACGCTTTTAATCATTGAAAAGTTTTGAAGTACTGCAAACTCTTGTATAATTTCTATCATTTATATACAACGAAATTGTAAATTACTGTAAATTACAATAGACTTAATTTTCTGATTTTTCAGAAAAAAAAACAAACCAATTATTTTATTTGTCAATTAAATGCATCATTTTCTTGCCACTGAACTACTTGTTCTCTGGCTTGCCTGAGAAAAGTTAAGATAATATTTATCATATCTTTTCAGTGTTGTTGCTGGAAATGTCATTGCAATAAATAAGTTATTCTTTGATCAGAGTAACTGTAATCACTCAGTTATGGTCAAAATTATAGTTTTACTTTTTTTTCCCAATTACAATGAACACCAAGTCTACAAGACATTATCAATACCTCTCTCTCTCTCTCTCTCTCTCTCTCTCTCTCTCTCTCTCTCTCTCTCTCTCTCTAAATTTACTTTCTCATGGTTTTAGCTCAAAAAGAAAAAAAAAAACATACATTCATCAACGTTACATTTCTCAGTTTCTGTAACTCCAGACCAAACCTAACCAGCCTATGTGTGACACAGTACCAGTAGATAGATGGGTTACACACACACACACACACACACACACACTGTGCGTTTTCCTTGCAGACTGTAAGACATCATTTCCCCCCCAGCAGGCGTGGTAGGCTCAGTAACCACGTCATATTATGAAAAAGAAATAAAAATTAGTACCAGTAAATGATAATATTGTTTGATAGCATTCTGCCATGTGATTTCATGTGATGTTTACATTACCTATAACTTTCCACTAGAAAAATGATGTCATCAGTCACTCAAGGAAAAGGCAAATTTTTAAAAATTTAGATTCTTTTAAAAATTTAGATTTTTTTTTTAAAATTTAATTTTTTTTTTTTAAACTAGGGAAACGGCAAATTTATAAGAATTAAAGTTTGGTGAAATCTATGTTTTTCAACTAGGGAAAAGGCAAATTCTGAAAACTAAAATTCAGTAACATCTTATTTCTTTTTTTTTTTTTCAACTAGGGAAAAGGCAAATTTTCAAAAATCAAAATTTGGTAAAATCAAATTTCTTTTTAACCAGATGACACTTTCCTCTATGGATTTTTTGTTTTTTTTGCAAGAGTTTCCAGTCCCCAGATCTTAATATATACGTATATCACTCTATGTTTCACACAAGTCAAAAAATGAATAGATATAGATATAAGAAAAATATTTTTTAGACAGTATTGATAAACTAAGGGAATCGGTTTTATAAGAAATAACATATAATAAGCTGATGAGAATAAATGTTAATAAAAATATAAAAAGAGGAGAATAATGCTGAGAAGATGATAATGAGTTATTTATGACAACGCCTCAAAGTTGGTTATCATGTTATCAGCAAACACGACGCCATTCGGAAATAGATTCTTTTTTGTTATAATAGGATAAGTTGTTTATACATGCTATCCACACTTGGAAGATTTATTTGACATGCCACTTAGAATTGAGAGGAACCAGGTTAGAGAGAGTGTGTGTGTGTGTGTGTGAGTGTGTCCCAACACAGACACACACACACACACCACATCAGAATGTGGAGATCAATGATAGTTGACACTTCGTTTCAGAATGAGGACAATAGATATGTTTGGACGCCATTCACAATGTGAAGATAGAAGTTGTTTGCAGTAGGGAGGGTCCAGCCTCGTTCCCCTCTCCCTGTAAACAAACTTTTGAAACACATTATCTCTTCAGTAATCCATTACGGATGTTTACATACCATGTCTTCAATACTCATGGATGTTTTTTACATAATGACTTGTATATAATCATAGATGTTTACTTCATTCCTGGATTAGATTTGACTTCCTACGAGAAGTAATGAACACATAATCCAGCTATGAATTTTTGTTATATTTTGTCCCATTTCATTGTGGGGAAAGAAGAAGAAGAAAACATGAGTAGGGCCTCTGTTCAATATATACATTTCTTCATCTGTTGACTGACATGATCCTATTAGCTTTGGAAGATTACTTAATTCAATAGATTTCCAGCCTAAAATTTTTTTTTTCCCCTTTATATTTTCATTTTACAGACATTTTGGGACTAGTGATTATGACCTAACCTACACATGAGTAGGTGGCTGTGTATACATATCTAAATCAACAGTTTGAGAAGACCGTCTAGAACTGAACTGCAGCAAATATGAATTTTTCTTTCTCTCATCATGTTATTTCATATCTATATATATATATATCACTCTTTTCTAACATCAGCTTATTTTCTTCTTTTTTTCCTTTTTTTTTCTTTGCACAACTGTTTGGAATGTATTTGGGTCAACATTAACTACGTTTCCCAGGATGGGGTGTCGCTGGGGGTGTGACGAACGGGGATGATACAACAGGAGATATAGTGCGTATGTCCCTTCCTCTTCTTCTAAACATTACTGATGCCATGTTCGTTCTGTGGAAAGAAAAAAACAAAAAACAAAAGAAAGTGAGGTGGATCAGACCTAAGGCAAAATGAAGTTAATGATAAAAGATCAGGGACGAGTAACCTATGTCAAATATCTGTTTTTGGTAACATGGAAATGGTTATTTCTAAATAGCCTTCAGGAAAGCGTAACACTATTTGTAACAGTGAGTCACAACGTGTGTGAGGTTACATCTAGACTGGACTATATTACTGGGAGAGTCTGAGTGACTGACCCTGAACACTTGGGTTACCATCAGTCGATTAAACTCTTCCCCAAAACGCTGACAGACCCACGACCCTCACTGTAGTGCAGAACACCCCCACCTCCTCCTCCTCCTCCTGCCTCACCCTACAGTCTCCCTCGTCTACTTAATAGACCCACGACCCTCACTGTAGTGCAGAACACTCCCACCTCCTCCTCCTGCCTCACCCTACAGTCTCCCTCGTCTACTCAATAAGGCTAGCAACAGTACCTGGTACTAACCATATGCTTAGCAGAGTGTGTGACACTGTATTGGGTGCAGTTGGCCCTCCTTGATGCACGATTTTAGACAGTCATAGTATTTGTTCTGTGATGCTCCTGCAAGTATAAACACACACGAGAGAACAGGTCATTAGTAACGAACATCTTCGACTTTGAAGGAACAGAATTCATCTATGATATCCTCATTTTTACATCTGCTACTTCCCACGAAAGGTACCACATCAATTCTCTCTCTCACCACACTTACGTACCCAATCTCTTCCTAAGTCTGTATCACGTCTTCTACTACATGTCTACTTGATAGAATCTAATCTACACAACCTCTTCGATGCCTAGATCTAATTTGCTGGTCCTCTCAACACGTTCACTCGCTGCCTGACATATACACTTGGCCACCTACGCTAAGGAGGAGTATAAATAGATCCTTAGGATGAGCAGGATGAGGTCAGAGCTTGTTGCTTGCCCCTCCTCTTTCTAACACAGTTTAGGCAAGAGAGCAGATAACCCCCATCATGCACCATTAGGTCTTCTGTTACCTGTCCTCCAGCAGATAACTTCGTCATGGACCATCCAACAGGTCTCCTGTTATCTGTCTTTCAGCAGATAACCTTGTCTTGGACCATCCAACAGGACTCCTGTTATCTGTCTTTCAGCAGATAACCTCGTCTTGGACCATCCAACAGGTCTTCTGTTATCTGTCTTTCAGCAGATAACCTCGTCTTGGACCATCCAACATGTCTCCTGTTTTCTGTCCTCCAGCAGATAACGCCACCATGATCAACTAACCATCAGGTCTCCTGGACCATCCAACAGGTCTCCTGTTATCTCTCCTTCCCATATTATAAACATTCACTTCCATCCACACTTGAGCCATTTGGAAAACACACACTGAAGACGGTAATCTCCCCTTCCTCCTCCTTCCTCTTTTTTCCTTCCTCCTCCTCCTCCTCCTCGCCCTCTCCTTCCTCCTCCTCCACCTACTCCTCAACTCACTGCGGTCAATCTGTCCCCTTCGGTGGTTGCCGCCCCACCACCTCTTCTGGGCCACCTTCAGACCTCCGTCGGTCTGGTAGCGCTGTTTGGCCTGCATTTGCGGCTGTTGTGAGAGACGCCTCTGCTTCAGGTACAGCTGTAACTGCTGCTGTGGCTGGTCGGCTACTCTGGTAGGGTCGAGGGATGGAAGCCTGTGTAGGAGAGATAAACACAAGGTTGTAAACGTGGGAGGGGAGGAAAGATAAGAGATAGCGACGTAGGTAAACTATAATGTAATCTAAGGTTTGTGGGTTTCTTAAAAAATTTTTCCCTCGTAAGTAGATGGTCTTTGATATAATTCTTTAAAGTATACACTTCCATCTTACCGTTGATAGAGCCTCATATTCACAATAGATTCTGTATAGAAATCTATTCTGAAACCTTGCTTTTCCTCAACACCACAATTTGATATCCCTCGTTTTAATAAGTTTTCTTGTGTAGTTCTTATTCAAGCCATGACGAACCAATATCACAAATATCTTGTTTTTCCTCGTCATATCTTTTTCTTATCTTAAACTTGCTTAACACAGTCTTCGTTCTCAATCAAATGTGTGTGTGTGTGTGTGTGTGTGTGTGTGTGTGTGTGTGTGTGTGTGTGTGTGTGTGTGTGTGTGTGTGTTTGTTGGTGAGGGTCCTCCTCTTCTGTATTTTCACTTTCCAAAAGCAAGGGACGAAAGGTGGAAGCTGGCGAAGATTTGATTTTTTTCCCCCAGTCGAAGGTTAAACTCGTTTGCTTTTGGTATTCAACACCAAAAAAAACTACACTCTGTTCGCTTAATTACAACTTGCTTATCAACTCAATACGAAATAAGATATTCATCTTGTAGATTATTACTGCTGTACTTAGTAGTTGTATTATATCCCACATAACAATGTCGATATTAAGTGTATTTGCGATAGGCACAGAGCACACATTACATAAACAACAACGACAACAATAGAGAATACAAACACAGCGTCTGTTTCTCCAATGGGTGACGAAATGAGTTCAAATGATGTGTCGTTCTTGCACCAAAATACCTTACCTACAGGATACATTCTCGAAAATACACGCGACGTAATTTGGTCTGAATTAGCTCACGGACTAAGTTGAAATGGGGTTCATTAATGATATCCTCTGCAACTCAACCCAACTTATTTATAGAATGAGACATTTTCACTTGTCATAACTTCTTTGCTTAATGATTGAAGAAAACCAAATACGACCATAACACCTTCGTTCTATTCTAGCCAAAAAATAGCTTTGAAGAAAGAATATTATAGGAATAAAATTTGACAAGGGTTAACACAAACACATACACACACACACACACACACACACACCACAGTTTGGCTGGCAAACTTCACGTGATCAATCAATAATCTAGATTAATCTAGACTATTAATGAATAAGATGGGGAATAAGAACGGGAATAAGTTCTTTAGTATAATCACAAGGAACATGTAGACTACATGAAAATCCTGCTTAGTGTAGACTCAGACCGTGTGTGTGTGTGTGTGTGTGTGTGTGTGTGTGTGTGTGTGTGTGTGTGTAAATCGTCCAAGATGAAGCGTTCACCAGCGGGCGACGTACATACATACCCCGCCCAGCTGACCAATAGTCTCACGCTGTGTCATGGGATGATGAAGAGGAGGAGGAGCAGCAGGAGAGAGAGAGAGAGAGAGAGAGAGAGAGAGAGAGAGAGAGAGGCCCACCTCTAAAGTGTATCGGTAATTCATTGTGAAGGATCAGACCCATCATTACAGAGACCACCTCCCCTCCCCCTTGGGGGTCACACACGGCCATTATCCCTACCACACACACACCAACCCCCTTAAGAAGAAGTATGGGGTTGGGTGTCGAAACCACCTCTCCATATACATTGCCATGTATATAAGTTGATGCCATGATATAAGTTGATATAAGTATGTATATTTGCGTGTGTGGAGGTATATGTATATACATGTGTATGTGGCTGGGTTGGGCCATTCTTTCGTCTGTTTCCTTGCGCTACCTCGCTAACGCCGGAGACAGCGACAAAGCAAAATAAATAGAAATAAATGAATAAGTTTTGTGCAATATCGAATGTCGTCAGTGTTATATAACATCCATTTTCACCTGGGTCAATCAAGACTGGGAGATGTACCAAGTTAAGTCATGCGAGGTCAAGTATGACTTGCTTCATGGAGGTTCACTTATCATTTACTTATCAATAAATGATCGTCTGGTTAGTATACGTGTCCAGGGGACGGGTCGTCTTAAACACTAGGCGAACAAGGAAGGACAATCCAGAGTGTTACATGCCATTGTAAGAGAGACATCAATGCACTCAGTGTGTGTGTGTGTGTGTGTGTGTGTGTGTGTATGTCAACATTACAGACACCCACGCCCTGTTATTACCGCTTGTTAGCCGTGTCGTTAATGAGGTCGTTATGTCCGAGGTCATTCATCATTCCGTCGGTTGTTAACACTACTTACGAATCACCAGCATGAGGAACACGGGAACGAGCCGTAATGCATCGTTCAGTGATGTGCCTCCTCGGTAAGGGTCACACGTGGGGTCATTCCACACCTGACCTTACGATAGAAAACGGTGATGTGGAGACTACTTGATATAGCAGGGTAAACTGTTCAATCACGCCAGATGGTCTTAGAATAGCCCACGGGTGGCGAAATATAGCCAGGCTGGCTATCATGGCTTAGAATAACGAGGTAGTGTGTGTGTGTGTGTGTGTGTGTGTGTGGCTATTATCCTCATTGAGTGGGAGGTACAAGTGAGGGAAGGTAGGTATGTTAGCCCATCTGCTGGTGTGACGTCGTCTGCTGAACACACACACACACACACACACACACACACACACACACACACACAGCGTAGGTATGATGGCAGCAATTGAACGCCAACAATATACAAGCTATCCTCCCTCCCCTCACCTCCCCCTCCCCCTCCCTTAACAGTGTCATTCATACAGGAGGGTTGTAACTTAACTACTCCCCCTCCCCCCCTCTCCCTCCCCCTCCACTTTAATACAGGTGGGTTGTAACTAACTAACTCCCCTCTCCCCTCTCTCTCCCCTCCACGTCAAATTTGAGGCTTTGGTTATTTAGATTTAGAGACATCAGCTTAAGAAATCTGTAAGGTAAAAAAAAAAAAAAAGAGATGGTAGACGAAGGGTCTGTGGTCTGGGATGCTGAGCCAAGAGAGGGAGGAGGGGAAAAAAATATGAAGGTTATATGTTGGAGGAATTTTTAGTCATGGAATTTTAGTCATTTTTAGAAACGCTGCTCGTGATATTGTGTGGCACATAGAAAGGATATTACGAAATGAGGTTATGTTAGAAAATCCCAAGTGGTTAAAAAGTAGATGGGGGATTATTATTTCTTTTCCTTTTTTCTTTTTTTTTTACCCGAGAGAAATTCAAGTTTGAGACTAAAGATCTTATTTTCATAATCCCTCACCCTTTACCCTTCCCCCCTCTCCTCCCTCCCCCATGGGATTTTTATACCCAGGAGGACTTAAAGAAAAGACAGAATTGTGGCCAAGAGGATATTGTGGTGTGTGTGTGTGTGTGTGTGTGTGTGTGTGTGTGTGTGTGTGTGTGTGTGTGTTTACCGGTCATTAGAATTAAAACCCTGTTGTCCTGTTATTTTTACACTGAACAACTGTTTTCTGAAATGCCTGTGGCTAAATGTGGCTCAGAGAGAGAGAGAGAGAGAGAGAGAGAGAGAGAGAGAGAGAGAGAGAGAGAGAGAGAGAGAGAGAGAGATGCGCGCGCAGCTGCTTCTCAACGGCAGATCGGAATATTGAAATGAATTCCCTCGCCCACCTAAGATAGCGAACATATTACACGTTAAGTAAATCCTCTTAGCATTACGTTGGCCACACACACACACACACACACACACACACACACACACACACACACACACACACACACACACACAACACACACACACACACAACACACACAACACACAACACACAACACACACAACACACACACACACAACACACACACACACACACACAACACACAACACACAACACACACAACACACACACACACAACACACACACACACACACACACACACACACAACACACAACACACAACACACAACACACACAACACACACACACACACAACACACACACACACACACAACACACACACAACACACAACACACAACACACACACACATCGCATTAAGTGCTACCAGAAGTCTGCCTACACAATTCATAATCGCATTTACACCAGTGATCCTTAACGGTAAGGGATCCAGTCTGGGGTCAAAATACATAATATTATCATTATTATTTACTTTCGCTGCAGCTGATGGTCCACGTCTTGAGGGAGCGGGAGAGTCGTGACGTCACCGGTCCTCTGCTCTGCCATGGGTCGGCTGGGGTCGTGGTGGTGGTGGTGGGGAGGTGGTGGTGGTGGAGGAGGTGGTGGAGGTGGAGGGGCCGAATGGAGGAACAGCTCCATTAAAAAATGTTCTTCCGGAGACACGAGGATATATCTTTCCGGCACGTATGGTTGGAGGCGCTGGCTCTGGTCCCTTTTACCGTCGTTGGCAGTACTGCTGCTACTGCTGCTGCTGCTGCTACTGCTGGCGATGCTGGCGATGCTGTTGCCCCTGAGGAAGCTGTTCTCGCCCAGCCGTGTGGCTCCGCCCAGAAAGACGGCTCCTGCAGAAGGGGAATATATAATGAGAAGGGAATGAGGACGGTGTGGTGTGCCATGGCGGAGGAGGAATACTCACGAGGCGAAGATAAGAAAGCGATAGAATCCCTCAGGTTCGATCCCCAGGTTCGATCCTAAGGTTCGATCCTCAGGTTCGATCCCCAGGTTCGATCCTCAGGTTCGATCCCCAGGTTCGATCCTAAGGTTCGATCCCCAGGTTCGATCCCAAGGTTCAATCCCCAGGTTCGATCCATAGGTTCGATCCCCAGGTTCGATCCCCAGGTTCGATCCCCAGGTTCGATCCCCGGTTCTAAGATAAAGAAAAAAAAAGACTTGTCCCCCACCACCACCACCATTCACTATACATGGCAGTGATATAAGTGGATGACATACAGAGATATAATGATAAATGAATAATTGTAAACAATCTCACTCGTTAGCATTGAACTAGGCCATCATGAGAGGTTTGGGGGGGGGGAAATAGATGGTGTGATTTGAGCTAATAGTTCAGTACGAGGCGATAAATAAGTCATACCTTCATTTAATCTGAGACTTGAGAACATGATGTTTTGATCCAGTACATTTATACATTTTTAAATCAGTGCATTTATACATTTTTAATTCAGTACATCTACATATTCAACTCCTACCAGAAGTTAATTCTGCATATGAAAGAGGTGAAGATGGCGTGTTTGAACTGAACATATAAGGAAGAGGAGGTCAGTGATGAGGGAGTGAGGTAAACACATCAGGTGTGGAGGGAACAGGGAAGATAAGGAGGGGGGAGCGGGATGGTGGAATGATGGAGTGGAATAGATGTATAAGTGATTGGAGCTTCTGTTATCGTTACGACATAACCAGGACCAAGTGGTCTTAAGGTGTGCCCAAACAGCTCTCAGTTGTCTGGTCGTAACTATTAATACGATGCAAAACAAACAAAATGTTCATGTTATGTACATGTCTTTTTTTCTTTAAAAAAAAAAGTCTAGAAAACGGGATGGTGGTGTGATGACGCATGAAATGGGTAAAATGGAAAAGAAAATGGGTATACAGTTCATGTGATGTACATGTCTTTTCTATTCTCTTTTTTAAAAAAAGTCCAGAAAACGGGATGGTGGCGTGATAACGCATGAAATAGGCAAAATGGAAAAGAAAATGGGTATACAGTCCACAACATGTTGTTGTTGTAGATTTGGGAATCTCCATTACCCCCCAGCGTGAGGTAGCGGGTCTGTGTAAACTAGAGAACTGTAGTTGCACATCTGTTGTTTCTCATTTTCGTTTCCAACAAACAAATCTATAAATAAGTAAAAAAGAAACTGATCAAGCCCGTCATATAAGCCAGAGTTCAGGTTGGGTTATCTACACGTACGGGATGCGGCATCTAACAGTCTGACGGAGCAAGGGGAACGAAAAAGACAGCGATGTCGACCATTGGAAATTTGGGGAGTTGAAGAGTCTAAGATTATCTTGAGGTGTACGTGAGGCGCGCGCGCGGGCGTGTGTGTGTGTGTGTGTGTGTGTGTGTGTGTGTGTGGGTGATGGAGGGGCAAGATGGAAGCTGTGGGAGGTGGAGGGAGAGGCAGGTAGAAAAAGCAATTGTCATCCAGCATTATCCCCCACACCCTCCCTCAGCGCCTGGGTACCGTACGCCTCGACAGTGCTGCCGGAGAGTTGGTAATCTCCCGGTCGACATGTACGAAGGCGTTATTACGACCTTTAGCAATATGTGGGCGTCGCCTCCTGGGCTTGCCAGCCAATGGGATGTATTTCATAATACTTTAATTTCGCTGTAGAAAAAAAAATGACGACCGTATTTCCATTACTGTGTAAGTGTGGTGATATGAGCGAAAAAATATAAGGTCTGCAGAGATCCGTGAACTACGGTAAAGAGGGTTTGCAAAGACCTGTGAACTACGTTAAATAGGGTCTGCATAGACCCATGAACTACGGTAAATAGGGTCAGCAGAGACCTGTGAACTACGTTAAATAGGGTCTGCACAGACCCATGACCTACGGTAAATAGGGTCTGAACTACGGTAAATAGGGTCTGCAGAGACCTGTGAACTATGATCTTGGAATAAGTCTTTTTCTTTTTGCATTTCCGGGCGAGGACGCAGACGGTAGATAGAAAATGGATGAAGCAGGGAATAAGGACGAGGCAACAGTGTATATACAGACGAGGAAAGAGAACAAGAGGGAGGGCTAAGAACATGGGAGACGCAAGGAATATATCGGGTGTGCGACAGAACATGGGATGTGAGGCGAATGAATGAAATACGACCCGGAGCAAAATCAGAAAAGATAAGGAAAAAAAAAAATGATGTTGATGGCAATGGTAGAGGAGGAGGAGGACGGCGGCGGCTTAGAGAGAGAGAGAGAGAGAGAGAGAGAGAGAGAGAGAGAGAGAGAGAGAGAGAGAGAGAGAGAGAGAGAGAGAGAGAGAGAGAACGTAACGCGTATACTAAGAAGCGAAAGCTGTGAAGAGAAAGGAGGAGGAGGAGGAGGAGAGGATGTGTGTGTGTGTGTGTACCTTCCTGGATGGGGTCCTCTTCTATGTGTCTCTCGTCGTCCAGCTGCCGGGGGAGACCGTACACAGTGGCGCCATCTGTTGAGGAGAAGATAAACTAGAGGTAGAGTGTCATTCCACCAGCTGTCGGGATGAGGAGGAGGATGAACTATGGGTAACCAGCTGTGCCATCTCTGTTGAGGAGATGGCAATGAGAAGGTCAAGTGTGACGCTTTCTGTTGTGATGTAGTAGTAGTAGTAGTAGTAGAAGTAGTAGTAGTAGCAGCAGTAGTAGTAGTAGTATGGGCAAACACCTGCGCCATCTATTGAGAAGAAAATAAGTCAGAGATAAACATTAACATATTAACATTATCTCCTGCTAAGAAAAAGGAGTTATGGACAAACTTTGGCGTCATTTATAAGGCTATGTTAGTCATGACAGGTTTACTGTGATAGGATATAAAACGGTGTTCATAACGTCTACAACGAAGACAAGAAAGTGTCATAACACTCTCATGTCTGGGGAACGTAGTTTCGGACAGACGTGTCTGGTAAGGGGAAATACTAGGTCGAGGAAGAGGAAGTTGTGTTGTTAGGAAGGTGTGTTGTTAGGAAGGTGTGTTGTTAGGAAGGTGTGTTGTTAGGAAGGTGTGGTGTTAGGAAGGTGTGTTGTTAGGAAGGTGTGTTGTTAGGAAGGTGTGTTGTTAGGAAGGTGTGTTGTTAGGAAGGTGTGGTGTTAGGAAGGTGTGGTGTTAGGAAGGTGTGTTGTTAGGAAGGTGTGGTGTTAGGAAGGTGTGTTGTTAGGAAGGTGTGTTGTTAGGAAGGTGTGTTGTTAGGAAGGTGTGGTGTTAGGAAGGTGTGTTGTTAGGAAGGTGTGTTGTTAGGAAGGTGTGTTGTTAGGAAGGTGTGTTGTTAGGAAGGTGTGGTGTTAGGAAGGTGTGGTGTTAGGAAGGTGTGTTGTTAGGAAGGTGTGTTGTTAGGAAGGTGTGGTGTTAGGAAGGTGTGGTGTTAGGAAGGTGTGTTGTTAGGAAGGTGTGTTGTTAGGAAGGTGTGTTGTTAGGAAGGTGTGGTGTTAGGAAGGTGTGGTGTTAGGAAGGTGTGGTGTTAGGAAGGTGTGGTGTTAGGAAGGTGTGGTGTTAGGAAGGTGTGGTGTTAGGAAGGTGTGGTGTTAGGAAGGTGTGGTGTTAGGCATTGGTGAGATCATATCTGTATGTATACGTTTTAGCAGCTACTGAGTATACTGTGGGAGGGGGGGGGAGTTGTTATGAAGTGGTTTTGCTACAGGCGTAACCGTTAATATACACACCCATCCACACCCCCCTACACACCCCCACACACCCCTACACTCCCCCTCCACACACACCCACACAAACACAGCTCCCAACACGCACTCATGCAATATTCAGCGTGGGTAGACAGCTTTTATCCCCTGACATTCGCCTCCGTCCGTCCGTCCGCCTCTCTCTCTCTCTCTCTCTCTCTCTCTCTCTCTCTCTCTCTCTCTCTCTCTCTCTCTCTCTCTCTCTCTCCCACCGCCTCACTCAGCACGCTCTACATCAATCATTTACTGCACCACCCACTCTCCCTCACACACTCCCCTCAAGGCAAGGCTCGCGTACTTCATGAGGTGTGAGTCAGTCTGCCTCACAGAGGGACGCTGAATACTTCCTCTCGTTATTCGCGAGGGTTGTGAGGGCTGCATGAAAGTCGTAACCTCGCCCGAGAGACGAGTGAGAGAGAGAGAGAGAGAGAGAGAGAGAGAGAGAGAGAGAGAGAGAGAGAGAGAGAGAGAGAGAGAGAGAGAGAGAGAAAGAAATCATAACGATTCCTTTTTTGATATCTTGTTTTTTTCTTCTTTTTATCCTCGTCTCCCTCTTAAGGTCAATGAATTTTCTATGGAGACTGAGTGGCGGAGCTGTGGTAGAAAATGGGATTGAGTGACAACCGTTGTTGCTGGTGGTTCCCCAGGGGCGTTCTCATGATATATTTACCTCCACAGAGGATGAGGGTCTTGTGGTATGGAGTCAGGATCTAAATGACAAATGTCATTAGATTTCTAACAGGAAAATTGTGAAGTAAGAAATGGATGATATTTTTTCTTTTTTATAGGTAAAATGATCCAACATGAAACGGATCTAAGAACTTAAAAGATTGTGTCAGTCTCAGATGGAAAACACTGAACCAATCATAGAATTAAGATACTAATCTCAGACTTGAATCATTAAACCAATCATAGACTTCAAGCACACACATCTGAGACGCATTAAACCAATCATAGATTAAGACACCATACTAAACTCAAACTCAAAACCTCCGACCCATCTATGACTCTAAAATCCTCATAAACGACCCAATTCTCATGGCTGTATGATAGACCCATTAGCCAATTTATTTTCCCTTCTAATATTCTCCAAACTTGCACGTGTCTACGATTCACAGTGGGGTGAGGGGTTGGATGTGGCGGCCCGTAATGAGCGGAGGATATTCACGTATGCGAAGCCAGAGGGTGAGGGAGTGAGGGAGGGAGGGACGGTATCGCGGTGGTGAGGCATTCATAGCCACGGGCGCGGCCCTGAATAGGAAGACCACGGCCGTCTGTCCGCTCAAATAGGAAGACTTAGCAATTGGCTTGTCCTGAAGCCACTGTGGCACTGAGTCGGGGTGTTTGAGGCGTCGAAAGGGCATCACTGTGACACGGGGTCGGGATGTTTGAGGCTTCGAAAGGGCATCACTGTGGCACGGGGTCGGGGTGTTTGAGGCCTCGAAAGGGCATCACTGTGACACGGGGTCGGGGTGTTTGAGGCGTCGTGGGGGCTTCACTATAGGGGATGTCTCGATATCCCCATGATGTCCTCATTTCTTCTTCCCCTCCTCCTCCTCCTCCTCCTACTGCTGAAGATGTCAACGCTTCTCCTCATTTCTTCTCTCTCTTCCTCCTCCTCCTTCTCATGTTTCTTTTCCTCACTTGGGTAAGACTTGGGTCCGACACATCCTGATTAATTAATACCTCCCACCTGGGAGGCAGGTATGTGGACTCCAATCGTACTATCCAGTGGATCCTAATCTCCACCACCATCCCCTACCATAGGTGTTCTGACCCCACGCACTCCACTACACAACACACTACATAAGGCATTCCAATCCCCCATCATCCCCAATGAAAACGATCCGACCTCAACATCCCCATCCTTACTCACTCCCCACCACTCCCACCTCTCGCCTCATGCTCCCTACCCCCTACGTCAACGTCGTCTATCTCCCCATTCAACTCTTTCCCCTCACCTCCAACCCTCGTACTCAAAATTTCCCTCTCCTACCTAACTTTATAGTGACAGGAATCCCTCCTCTTCTTCATTCCTCGTGACACGTGTCATGTACACATGTCATATCTGTAGCGAAATACATCCAGTTATCGTTTGAAAGAAAATGTCAATAAAAAAAAAAAACAAATATGAATGTTCTTTCATTCAATGATTCTTTTATGAATGTTCTTTCATTCAATGATTCTTTTCTTTTTTTTTTCATTCTGGTCAAAGATTCGTTTTGACAGCTCAAAGTCGACCTGTCATGAACCTTATGATTCACACGACACGACAGATGATCTTGCGTCAGTTCAATTATGTCAGTGGATCACCACTATATATACTCTCATATGTGGTTCATTACTCACCCCACCGGTTTATAGATTCACCCCCACTGTGACGTCAGAGATGAACCTGTTGTGAAGGAGAAGTTCATTTCGTTGATCGGAAGAAAGTAATCTGATCCGACCCAGGATTCATGAGAGCGCTTGGAGGTTCGGACACCACCACGAACCAACCCGAACTGTTCGACTCGCGGTTCGAAACGCTGGCTCATCAACGTAATGTCTCACTGAACTTTAGATTCGATGTTCATCTCACGAAAAGGAAAAATGATATATAATTGCTGAAGACATTCACCATCTCAGCTTAGAGACTTATCATTGACTGAATGATTCAATCTTGGGCACAAAACCGTTCATCAACTCAAAAGATTCACACAATTAGCTCAAAGATTCACTCGTGAACTCGAAGACTTCCGTTTTCTCTCAAGGATTCACTCTCAAGCTCAGAGAATTCCATCAGGTCTCTGAACCATTACCTCAAAAGATTCACTCGTGTGCTCGAAGAATTCCATCAACTCAAATACTCATAAAATTAGCACAAAGACCCACTTTTGAACCCGACCCCCCAAAAAAAAGAAAAGAAGAAATAAACTTCATCATCTCAAAGATTCAAATCCTCAGCTCACGGGGTTCCAACCCAAGAGCTCAAGGTCTCCTTCAAGATTCAGTCTCGCACGTCTTCGAGAAAAAAAAAATAAAATGATTCGACACAAGAGTCGGCAGTGGGACGGAAGGACATCAAAGATAACCATCATCTCTCATTAGTGGAAGAGAAGGATTGATTGACATCTTCGAGTGGCAGGAGGTCCCCCGGTAATTAAAACCCAAGGGGATGGGGTTATCATTATCACCATTATCATCGTTTTTCCTTTTTTTTTTCCTTCTCCTCCTCCTCTTCGCCTAATGAACCATCGGAGGAGTCATTAAGGGTCGAGGTGAGAACACACGTTTGCTGCCAGATCTGTTTGTGAGTTTTAGTGATATGTCTTGGACGGTCGAGCTGGTGGATGTGATCGGTGATTTCCTTTAGTTACACACTTTACTTGCTCATTACTGACTTCTTCTGTCGCATTCTCTTTTTCTATAACTCCTCCTCCTACTCCTCTTCCTCTTCTTCTTCTTCTTCTTCTTCTTCTTCTCCTCCTCCTTCTTTGTCATTTTCTTACTTCTCTACCTTCTTCTCTCCTTCTTCTTCTTCCTCTTCTTCTTCTTCTTCTTCTTCTTCTTCTTCTTCTCTTCTTCTTCTTCTTCTTCTTCTTCTTCTTTGTCATTTTCTTACTTCTTCTCTGCCTTCTTCTTCTTCTTCTTCTTCTTCTTCTTCTTTGTCATTTTCTTACTTCTCTACTCTTCTTCTTCTTCTTCTTCTTCTTCTTCTTCTTTATCATTTTCTTACTTCTTCTCTGCCTTCTTCTTATCGTTATCCTTATCATCATCATCATCATTGCTATCACAGTAATCATCATCATTACACTCATTACTGGCCAAAGCTATTCCATAAAACCTGTACAAATCTAGTTCTTACTTTCGAACCAAAATTAGTGACACGATCCCTTTGATTAGTGACCTCGTTAACTACCGAGCCAAACACTTGGCGTGACCCAAAATGACTGTACGCCAATCACCTGGTTGAATGAAGTCTCGTTTTTTTTTTCCCCCATCATATTGGTAAAGATGGTAGGAGGGGGTTCGGGGGGTGCTGGGGTTAATAAATACATTACTTAATATCAAATTATATATGTATACGTATTCTGATGTCTTAATATCAAATTATGTATGTATATGTATTCTGATCATTGTCAACAATGCGCACAATGATCGAGGTGGGAATGTCACTGTGGATGTCTGTACGAGCTGTGGTGA
Organism: Panulirus ornatus; assembly: GCF_036320965.1. Taxonomy (NCBI): domain Eukaryota; kingdom Metazoa; phylum Arthropoda; class Malacostraca; order Decapoda; family Palinuridae; genus Panulirus; species Panulirus ornatus. Next base: position 15,997,917 of record NC_092257.1, on the reverse strand, counting down.
TGGGTTCGATGTGGTTGTGGTGCTGAACTGTAACTCGGGGACGAAGGATCTCTGGTGGCAGGAGGTGACGGTGGCGGGGTATGGCGCAGTAGCTTCTCCCTGAACTGTGTGTGTGCGTGTGTGTGTGTGTGTGTGTGTGTGTGTGTGTGTGTGTGTGTGTGTGTGTATTTTACAATATAAATCAACTGCTTTTTAGGTTCACTCCTTCTCCCTTCCCCTTAAAAACAACAGAAGAATGATTAAGGGATCGTGCTCATCATAGATCGAGTAATTGATATCATAATTAGTATAAAAAGGGGATGATTATCGGCCTTACTGCACGTGGAACCGATAAGAATAATGATGTGGGTTAGCATAAATTTGGCCCAAGTCGGGCGAGGAGGTAGGTTAGGGGCCAAAGTTATGGATCTTGATGGGTAATTTGGGGTCCTGATAGGTAATTAGTGAGGTATTTCATAAAGTTATTCGGCTCTTGGTTTCTTAGTTAAGGTATAGTGAATAGTTGGAGATCTGATTGGTAACTGGATCGATGTGGTATACAGGGGTTGACGTGCTGTCAGTGGATTGAATCAAGGCATGTGAAGCGTCTGGGGTAAACCATGGAAAGCTGTGTAGGTATGTATATTTGCGTGTGTGGACGTATGTATATACATGTGTATGGGGGTGGGTTGGGCCATTTCTTTCGTCTGTTTCCTTGCGCTACCTCGCAAACGCGGGAGACAGCGGCAAAAAAAACAAAAAAACAATATATATATGTGTGTGTGTGTGTGTGTGTGTGTGTGTGTGTGTGTGTGTGTGTGTGTGTGTGTGTGTGTTTCAAATCACCTGCTGTTTCAGCATCTTGCCTCAGCTTACAGAATCAAACTGCTACATTGAGCTGTTAAAAAAAAAAAAAAAATAGCCAGAAGAACATCGGATCAAATATCCCTCGTCACAACACAATCTCCATTGTCTTATCTGTTCCTCTCCGCCGCCCCCAGCGCATCGCGGGAAAGCTTGAGGATCTCAAAGGGCGTCCGTCCCCCTCCTTGTGTCTATCCTGCAGGAGAAGACGCGGGCGTTCGGTGCCTTCCCGAAGGAGTGGGTTTAAGGAGGTCTGACATCTTGTCTATTACCGTGAGTGAGCGGCCGTAATGAGTTTAGTATATCAGGTACCAGCTGAATGACGCTCCCTCCTCTATGCTTCCACATCCCTTATTCTTGTATGTCGCACATCACTTATACACTTGAGTACGACGGTGTGCGACCCTTGAGCACGACGGTGTGCGACCCTTGAGCACGACGGTGTGCGACCCTTGAGCCCGACGGTGTGCGACCCTTGAGCACGACGGTGTACGACCCTTGAGCACGACGGTATGCGACCCTTGAGCACGACGGTGTGCGACCCTTGAGCACGACGGTGTGCGACCCTTGAGCACGACGGTGTGCGACTCTTGAGCACGACGGTGTGCGACCCTTGAGCCCGACGGTGTGCGACCCTTAAGCCCGACGGTTTGCGACCCTTGAGCACGACGGTGTGCGACCCTTGAGCACGACGGTGTGCGACCCTTGAGCACGACGGTGTGCGACCCTTGAGCACGACGGTGTGCGACCCTTGAGCACGACGGTGCGCGACCCTTGAGCACGACGGTGTGCGACCCTTGAGCACGACGGTGTGCGACCCTTGAGCACGACGGTGTGCGACCCTTGAGCACGACGGTACGACCCTTGAGCGCGATGGTATACGACTCTTGAGCATGACGGTACGACCCTTGATCACAACCGTACGACCCATGAGCACGACAGTTTACGATCCTTTGGCACGATGGTACAATAGTTAACCAGGACGGTTCGATCTTTGACCCCGACGACACGTTCCTTTGGGTATGGCGGCGGTGTGACCCTTTGACCTGACCCTTAGGGGGGCTAAGTCCAAGTGACCTTTGACCTGACCCTTAGAGGGGTAAGTCCAAAGGCTATTCTAATTTTGCTCCAGACAGACACATACAATAATAATGTTCATCTTTCTATCTGTGATTTATCTGTTGACTAAGATTATTTCCCTCAACTCCAGTAACCTAACCTCACATAAACAGAAAGAAAAAGAAAATATACAACGGAAAAGAAAAAAAAAATCATCTCCCGTTCTCTAGAATAATGCCAATAAATCATTTAAATCACACCCAGACGGAATGAACTAAAAACGCACTTTCTCCACAAGAAAACAGAATGAAAAATACTTTAAACCATCCTCCTCCCTCCTCCCCTCTCAACCCCTCCCCCCTCTCAACCCCTCCCCCCCGTCAACCCCTCCCCCCCCCCTTAACAACATGAATTTCCCGAGGGAACAATTAACAAAATGGAGAACAAAATGGACCACTCTTCACGCCACGGCTCGAAGAAGAAGAAGAAGACGACGACATAAGAAAAAAGAAAAAAAAAAAAAGCCCCCCCCAAAAAAACAATTACGAGAGCGACGGGTCTGGTGGTTCAGAGGAACTGGGCGTTTATAACCTCATAACGCGT
>NC_092257.1:15975412-15992912 GCF_036320965.1 Panulirus ornatus | reverse complement strand
TCGCCGGAGGGTCCTCTCCGTCGAAGACCATGCCGGAGGGTTCCTTAGGAGTTCGTCTCTCGAGTTCTGGAATGGTCTTCTGTCTTCCTCTCGCGTTTCCAGCGTCCAGAGGGGAACTTGGCGAACGGAGGGTAGTAACTTTCGTGCGGTGGACGAGCATCGAAGTGGACGGAACGTGTCGAGTACATGAACGAAGAAGGACGTGAACGAGTGCTTCTGGTCCAGAGAGAGAGAGAGAGAGAGAGAGAGAGAGAGAGAGAGAGAGAGAGAGAGAGAGAGAGAGAGAGAGAGAGAGAGGAGCAAGAGCGTCAGGGAGACGTGTTTGCAGAATGAACGAAAGGAGAGCGTGTGTGTGTGTGTGTGCGCGAGGGAGGGAGGGAGGGAGGGAGGGAGGGAGGGATTGGTTCCTCCTATCAATCAAATCACCTTTCCAGAAATCCGCAGGAGGGGAAGCAAGTCCCTCGGGAGTTTGTAAGCGTATTAAGATATTTTGTCACCTGCCATGAAGGGAGGGAGGACTGGTATTGAGGGAGAGAGAGAGAGAGAGAGAGAGAGAGAGAGAGAGAGAGAGAGAGAGAGAGAGAGAGAGAGAGAGAGAGAGAGAGAGAGAGAGAGAGAGAGAGAGAGATGCCAGATAGACCCACGGAGTAAATCGTCTAAGCCAACGAATATAAGAACTACGGAGGTGATGTGATGTGGGGAAAATGGACGTACGAGAGGGATATTGTTTTATTTTCTCTCTTCTTTTTCTGACGTAATTGACGATATGGCAAGGGAGGGGCAGGGAGGGTCGGGCCTTGCTAAAGGGAGGGGGGGGGGAAATTACAGTGAAGGGGGGGGGGGAGATGACTAAGAAAGAGGCACAGATGAGGTGATCAGAGGGAAACAAAATGAGTGAGGGAATGATGAAGGGAACATTCGTGAGGGAATTCATATTGAGGAATGAGAAGAGTGAAATTAGAGAATAAAACACAAGGTTAGAAATAGAGAGGTAAGTATGTAACAAGTGACATATAAAGAGGAGGAAAAGGTGTGTTAAATAGAGGGTGGTGGTGTGGGGGCGGGATGGTTGTCGAGGTGTCAAAAGTCCTAATGTTGAAGAGGGGGGAAGGGGTTGTTATAACTAAAGGGGGGCGAGATGTTAGGGAGAAAGCTATAGTATGGGGAATTTCCATAGAGATAGAGGGGAGCGCTATGGACCAACCCCCTCACTTTGGGAGGGGAAACGCTATAGCGATACCACACATATTTTCTGAAGGGAAAGAAAATGGGTTGAGAGGTTGCGTGTGGAGCTTACTTGTGAGGAGAAGGTGAGAGGGAAAGTGGAGAGGGAACGAACTCTGGATTCCAGGAAAGTCTTGTGGGAGTGGAGTCTGGGACGCCCTGTCCCCCAGTTACTTTCTGCTGGATCGTGGGGCGACCTTCTCCTGCTGTTGACCCGTATCTAAGTTCGGTGTATATATATGAATGTCGTCCATCGTTACTCATGATATGTATAGGGCCTTCTGATGCACCACTGTGGTATGGCGGCCCGGGTTCCGTCCATGGGCGCGTGGTGGTAGGACGGTGGCTCGCAGCGTGGCCCTGGTGTTCATCCTCCCATTTGTTGGCGGGGGAATGGGCACACTAACTTGGGGTTGGGATAAAGCGCCACAGATGTGGTAGGCCACCTGGTCACCAGCTAACAGCTTGTAACTCGGCTCGAATTAACTCAGGGAGGGGCGTCCATGTTCGGAGACATGGCCCACACAGACAGGCCTACACGGGGCGTCCATGTCTGGGGACATGGCCCTCACTTGACAGGCCTACACGGGGCGTCCATGTCTGGGGACCTGGCCCTCACTTGACAGGCCTACACGGGGCGTCCATGTCTGGGGACATGGCCCTCACTTGACAGGCCTACACGGGGCGTCCATGTCTGGGGACATGGCCCTCACTTGACAGGCCTAACGAGTCCACCAGGGGTGTGTCTATGTCCTGGTAATGGTCCTTGGTGCCAGGACTCGACACCCGACGTCTAACAACTCGACTGAAGTGTTCACAAGAATGGCCACGTCTGGGGGGACATGGCCGACACTAATAAGCCACCTCTCTCTCTCTCTCTCTCTCTCTCTCTCTCTCTCTCTCTCTCTCTCTCTCTCTCTCGGCCTACCGACGGCGGCCAGACGGAGGTTTAGGCCTCCTTCTCCATTAGTTTACCTTCAAGCAGCTATACTCAAGCTGGACTGAGTGGGGGGGTGCTGACCCGTCCTTGAGTGGAGTACTACTCACACAACTACGGCCCACCCTCCACCCTCCTCCTCGACGAGGGAGCCACAAGCAATTCGTGTCTCACCCAACTTCATTGTCTCCCTCTCGTTCTCGAGGATGAGCCTCCTTTTCCCCCAGCCACAGGAAATCCCGACAGCCAAGCCAGACTGGATACAGAAGGAGAGAGCTTTCTGTACACTGATGCTAATCTAAATATCTAATTCGAAGGAAGAAATGGAAAGTAAAGCAAACGTCAAAGATCCAGGAGTCATCACTAGATGAGACATTGAAATTGAAAAAAATAAACCCCACACATTCTAAGACAATACGTGTCGCGCTGCTCATAACCTTGACCCTAAGCAAGAAAATCACGTACTTCAACATATAATCTCAACCATAAGAACGATGCATATTTTCTAATTCAAAATAAGGATGCATCAATGTCAAATGGGAGCTCCAATCCACCGTATAATGATTCCTCTGGCCATTAATGAACTGTCTATAGATTTAGCCATTTTGATTAATGGTCCCTGTTATAATTAGCAATTGAATGGCTGCTATTATAATTAGATCCGGGTACTCATTCTAATCGAAAGATTAATGTCATTCGCACACATCTTACAATTTCATCCATAATTACATTTGATACACTGAAATTACATTTCCTTGCACCTGAAGAAAGGGTGATTATCAGAAGCAATACTTGTGCCCCTAATATTAATCACCTTTTCCGTTTTTCTTTTTTTTTGGAAGCATGGTAAACACACCTTCGCTCAAATACCACTTGAGAACACAAGGGTAATTACAGTGAAGACGCGACGGAAGATATCATAAACCTAATTCAATTTACATTAATAGATTAATTACATAAACCTAATTCAATTTACATTAATAGATTAATTACATAAACCTAATTCAATTTACATTAATAGATTAATTATCATTTTAAGGATAAGGTTTACCGAAGAGGATGATTAAGACGAACCTTTAAAATCTTTACAGTTCTTTCCCCGTCACTGTCGTCCTTTTCCTGTGAGGCTCCTGTGCAGCGCCTGGGAAGCAGGCTAAGTCCACTGGGCGAAACCACAGGTCAAGACGTGTGGTGACGTCATATGTCTTTACCCTGCTACCTAATCAATGAACTTGTTCGTCCTGAGGCTTCACTCACCCGATTTTGTCAGAATGGATGATTTCCTTCGCTTGCTTTCGCAATTTCAAACCTAAGCAAAGAGGCGATTAATTGATGACCTAGTTAATCACACAGGTTCTCCCAGAAGATTACGTTCACACGAAATATGAGAGTGATTACAGCCGAGGGGGGCCCCCCGAGCTCGGGGCTAAATGTTCGTGAGTGGACGATTCTTGGAACCGGTTGCTACCTCTCCCAACAGCTCGTGGAACCAGTCCAAACTTTGACGTAATGATATTCAGTAGAGGGGGGGGAAAGAAAAGAAAAAATAGTTTAAACCCAACGCGTTGAGGACCTAAGTTGCAAAGGCTATTTGCGAAAGTGGCTCTGAATATGAGGAAGAAAAACGCTTCGAGAGCTTTTCTCCCACCTCCTCTTCCTCCTCTTCTTCTTCCTCCTCCTCCTCTTCCTCTTCTTCTTCTTCCTCCTCCTTCTTACTCTTGAAGGCTTTTGAATGGTCGAACTCTCATTCTCGAACATCTTTCGGGCCTTCTCGAGACAATGAAACAACGTAGTTCTGTCATTTCAGTGGCCGGAGGAGTTGAAAACACAACTAATGCTAATGGTTGGGTACAGAGAAGGTGGGTATTTCAAGATATTCCTCAACCCCCGAAGATGGCCAACAGGTACGTCTGAAGAGGAGGCGTGTGTTTGGAGAACTAAGTGAGCTTTGCGAAGGGAATTGAATCACCTTATGCTGGCAGTTTGAAGGTGTGAAGATTATTTCATTAGATCCATTGATCACATCGACGGAAATGGTCGGAGGGGGGGGGGGAACATATTTCTGGCGCTTCAAAATGTGGGTTTTTTTTTTTTAAATGTGGCGTTTTGCTCAAAATATGGCGTTTTTTTCTCAAAATGTGGCTTTTTTTTCTCAAAATGTGTTTTTTTTCTCAAAATATGGTGTTTCTTTTCTTAAAATGTGGCGTTTTTTTTTCTCAAAACGTGGCGTATTTTCTCAAAGTGTGGCGTTTTTTTACCACTTTGTTTAAACTAAAAGAAATGCTTACTATTGAGGCCTTTTTGGAGAACGGGTTTTCACGTTAATTTCTTTTATTCTTATGTTCTATACGAAAACCAATATCAAGACACGCCAGTAGAGACATGTCATATATTCTTAGCTATATTTTTTTCTCTTTTGTGAACTCATTGTTCCACCTCAGTGAATATATACAGCAATTCTATCACTTCTAGCTATCTTTATAGAAGATTATGAGAGCAATTCTCATAACCAATTTATATACAAGACCTTCTGAATTCTTTTTACTGTTCCCAGAAGGCTAAAAGAACCGCAATAATCCTTCTTACAAGAACAATACAGACCCATCTTATGAATCCACCCGATCGTTCTTCTAGGCTTTAACCCAGATGTACCTTCAGGGTTACAAGAACTCGTTGTGGCTTATTCTCATAACCCGTTAACAACCAGAGGAAAGAGTTATAAATGAAGTATCTGAGTGACAGGGACATAACCATTTCTAGTGTTGGCCGATTTATATACATTTATATATATATACATATAGATATATACATATTTCAAGATGACGAAGGTGACATTTCCCAGAACTCGGGTCAAGAACGAACTATATAACATGTCCATAAGGCGAGAATTGCCTGACGGTAGTTTAGGCTTGTTGAAGCATTACTGTCGACTCTCTCTCCCTCAAGGAAGGAAGGTGGGGAAGGTTTGTAAGTGGGTAGGACATGGAGTTGTAGGTGGGTATGTAGGTGGGTGAGGGCAGTGGGTAGGGGGTTGTGGAGAACATAAGGGTGAGCAGAGGATGAAGGTGGGTGGATGCAAGACAGAGGTGGGGTGATAAAGTGGGGTTAATATCAAAGTTCTTCAGTGAAAGACTATACAATGGTAGCTAAAGGAGGAAACAGTGAATAGATATGATGAAAAAAGGGAGATAGGGAAGGTTTCACGAGAGAGACATGAGAGATTGGGAGACATGAAGGCCTTTCAATGTGAACCCTTTTACTTACATGCAACTAAAGGTGATTCCTATATACACATGATTATAATACATACACAGGATAACACATATGTGTGTATTCTGTGTTACCTAGTGTATGTTTACACACACACACACACACACACACACACACACACACACTGCCACTCTTCGCCTTACTATCAGTAATGTCATTAACACGAACATGAGAAGTAATTACTATCAGTGGAAATACCCAGTAACTAAAGGCAATTAACGTTAATAACCAAAAGAGAGCAAGAGGAAATACATGAGAGCTAAATCAATTACGCTATCAACATAATGATACGGTATGTACATTTTCCCCACATCATTTTACCTACACAGTATATGTATTATATATATACATTTCTATATATATATATATATATATATATATATATATATATATATATATATATATATATATATATCGATGTGTATATACATTTCTGTATCTATCATTGTGTTCCTCCCACTGTAGCCTGAATGTATGCGGACCTGAAAATATCCCTGAAGTTGAAAACGGAAGCTTCAATTTCAGGGCAAACGAAGAAAATGGGAGCCTTTGAAAGGTGATGTATATCTCGTTTTTGTATCTTCTGTCTTTTTCGTCGCGTCTAGCTTGTTGTCAGCAATACCCGTAAAACCTTTGAGATTCGTCAGTGTCACAGTCGAAGGCTATGTCACATCGTCCCAAGAGGTCACTAGTTCTCATAGGGTCAGAGGTCACAAAAGTTATTTTTTTTTTGTGGGGGGTTGACGGTACGCCCGTCCCTCGGTTCCCGTTTAGTTGACAGGATGCAGAGGCCAGAACTTGGTAACTGACAGGTGAAATATGTAATCAAACGAACGAATGTGGTTGGTGAGATTTTGTTAATGGATAATGGTTTTAAGAGATGAATGAGTACGTAGGAAGGACAGGTTACACAAGACCTGATGGTGTATGACGAGGTTATCTGCTGGAGGACAGTACATGGGAAGGACAGACAACACAAGACCTGATGGTCTATGACGAGGTTATCTGCTGGAGGACAGTACATGGGAAGGACAGATAACACAAGACCTGATGGTCTATGACCAGGTTATCTGCTGGAGGACAGTTCATGGGAAGGACAGATAAACACAAGACCTGATGGTCTATGACCAGGTTATCTGCTGGAGGACAGTACATGGGAAGGACAGATAACACAAGACCTGATGATCTATGACGAGGCTATCTTTTTTGATGGTCTGGAGATACTGGTAGAAGCAGGACAGCAAAACAGATGGCACCTCCCCCCACCACCTCTCCCTCCGGTTCAATTGTCTACAGGAAAAAGAATACCATACGAAACATGGGGAAGATACTGCCACGGGAATTCTTTAGGAAAGTGTGGAGATGGAACATAAGTTTCCTTCGCGAATATGTAGATGTCTCACCTTTATCATGTAGATGTGTGGTTGGGTCATGAATTATGAAAGCCCTTGTGTCAGGGCTTCCCCACCTGGATAATGGGGAATGGCCCGTTAATATCATAGAAAGGTCAGAGGCCAAGGGTAATACAGGTACCCAACAGGTGTCAGACTCTCTCTGAGGAGTATCGAGAGAAATTGGTCGACGTTCCATTGTTTTCTGACCAGAAAGGAGTAGAAAAACAGCGTGAGGATATAGACTTATAGTAGTACCACCTTTCTATATCTGTACATATAGAAAGGTACATTTAGACAGACGGAGTGAAACATAGACCTCGACATGTCTGGTTCGTCCACTGCTCTGTCTATGTGACGGGAGGTCACTGTCTATGTCACATAAGGTCATTAGGTCATGAAAGATGAAAGATGTGAATCCAACTGAATGCACAGAGAGGAATGAAAACACGCAGGATGATGGAAGAAAAAATACGTCAATGAACCAAAGAAAGACCAGAGAAACAGACAGACAGACATGTGGATAATACGTGCGGGCCCGTCAGGGTTCGAATCCCGGTCAAGACAGTTGGCTCACAGACAACCCAGCCGTTCATCCTCCCCTCAGGGTTGGTCGAGAAGTTGGTTAATTAGTGAAGGATATTTATAATTACCAATTATAGAAGAAAGTGGCAATTGTGTAACCCACATAAAATCCCCAAAAAATTCCCACCTCAATTTTCTCGTATTTACCGTCTTGAAATCTAGAAGGAATTACATTAGATTCTGATTTTGTAAATATGGAAAAAAAAGGAAAAAACATATAATATCATTTATCAGAAATTGTTATAGATATATCATTCTCCTGAGTACACACCCACCCCCTCCTTCCTCATCCATAAATTATTCATTTCGGGTCAACACAACGTTAAAAACGAAGGACAGTTGACATAAGACAAGAAGACATTTCCCACCAGATTCTTATTTTTTCCCCGTCCCCTGGCCAGGGTGTGACATATTTTCCAGGAGGGACTTATTTTCTGCCCAGCGTCGCGCACCAGAAGGAACAAATAGAAGATACATTTGAGTCGCCGCCCGCCAGGGATTGTGAGGGTTTTTTTTTTATACAGTGGAAAAAAAAGAACCAATTTCGAAAGTCGGGATCAATTTAGATTTTCTCTTGTGTGCAATGTGGAGGAAAATTGTTTCTGTCTGGCAATATATATATATATATATATATATATATATATATATATATATATATATATATATATATATATATATATATATATATATATATATCTTTTTTTTTTTCTTTCATACTATTCGCCATTTCCCGCATTAGCGAGGTAGCGTTAACGACCCTTGAACACGACGGCATACGCCCCCTGAACCTACCCACCCACTCCCCCATTCCCCCACTGTCAACCCCTCCCCCCTATTTGTAATCACCCATTCGCACAGCGCGAGGGAAGGTAGTTCTACACCCGGAGAGCACCCCTCCCATCTCCCCCCATCCATCTCCACCCCACTAAGCTGTGGGATTTTCTGAACTACGAAGTGATCTCTGGGTCATTAGCATAGTGTGTGTGTGTGTGTGTGTGTGTGTGTGTGTGTGTGTGTGTGTGTGTGTGTGTCTTCATCGATGTCTTGAGCGCGGAGAAGTGTTAATCAATCATCGTGAAGAGGTGGATTCGAACCGGGGTGTCTTGAATTACCGGAAGCCCTAGTGAGGGCAGGAGGTTAGGTGGGGGAGAGAAAAAGGGATGGGGGAAAAGTGATGTTGGAAAAGTGATGTGGGAAAGTGATGTGGAAAAGTGATGGGGAAAAGTGATGGGGAAAAGTGATGGGGAAAGTGATGGGGAAAGTGATGTGGGGAAGTGATGGGGAAAATGATGGGGAAACTGATGAGAAAAAGTGATGGGGGAAAAGTGATGTGGGGAAAGTGACGGGGGAAAGTTATGGGGGGAAAGTGATGGGAAAGAGAGACGTGTCAAGATAAAGATGAATAGATGAAAAATGAAAAAAGCACTAGGTATGTACAGGTATGTTCAAAACATCTGACACATGTTCAAAACTTGTCCTCTTTCCCTGTCAGTTCCACAGCATCAGTTCGAACCGTGTCTCGTGTGAACACAACACACACATTGGTCATGGCTGCACGCAATACTTACTCACACTGGCTCTCTGGGTTTAACGAGTTCACGTCATGGGTCTCTGGGTTTAACGAGGACACGTCATGGGTCTGTGGGTTTAACGAGTTCACGTCATGGGTCTCTGGGTTTAACGAGGACACGTCATGGGTCTGTGGGTTTAACGAGTTCACGTCATGGGTCTGTGGGTTTAACCGTGGGATGGTGGGGATACCGTGGGATGGTGGGGATACCGTGGGATGGTGGGGATACCGTGGGATGGTGGGGATACCGTGGGATGGTGGGGATACCGTGGGATGGTGGAGATACCGTGGGATGGTGGGGATACCGTGGGATGGTGGGGATACCGTGGGATGGTGGGGATACCGTGGGATGGTGGGGATACCGTGGGATGGTGGGGATACCGTGGGATGGTGGGGATACCGTGGGATGGTGGGGATACCGTGGGATGGTGGAGATACCGTGGGATGGTGGGGATACCGTGGGATGGTGGGGATACCGTGGGATGGTGGGGATACCGTGGGATGGTGGGGATACCGTGGGATGGTGGAGATACCGTGGGATGGTGGGGATACCGTGGGATACCGCGCTGATTTTTGACGCAATGCGTTCATTTCTGACGCTCCCTTGTGCTGGTAGACGGCTAAAGAGGGATCAAGTTAAGGGAAGGTTGAGGATTGGGTGGCGGGGTTGTTAAAGTACAGACGTTAGCTCCGGAAATAAACTCCCGGTTAATAAGACAACGGTGTCCTCTCCTCCCTCCACCCTCCGGCTTTCATTTAGGACAGTCGTGGACGGTATGGGTTCTTAAGGGTAATCCCGGGGAAGATACAAGATTTCCGTGGTGGTCGAGGAGGAGGAGGAGGAGGTGAGGAGGAGGAGAAGAGGAGGAGGAGGAGGAGGAGGAGGAGGAGGTAGAAGTTACAGACTCACTACTGCAGAAGGTTTCTCCTCGTCTTCTGTTCCTCCATTCAGCCTTGACCGGAGGCTTTCCGGGATTCGTATTTATTTCTTTTTAATTAGAAGACACAGCTTAGCTACTCTCTCTCTCTCTCTCTCTCTCTCTCTCTCTCTCTCTCCTTTTCTTGTTATATCCCATATATTGAAAACGAGCAGCGGAGGGCCAAAATTGCACGATCTTGCAAGATATGTTGTCTATATCTGTCTCCAGCAGCCGGAGATGAACACCACCTGAAGCTTTTAACCACTTCGCTATATCTTATTAAAGTGTCACAACCTCTAGTTGTTTTTCGTTGTGTTTATTTCTAGCCACTTGCAACGCCATGTTGTCTTGATGGGTCTGTGCTAAGAAATGCGCACATCCTATTAATTCCTGCAATATATTTCTCTATTTTTCTATACTTCATTCTCTGTTCTCAATGTTGCATATTCGTTACTGAAGTATTTCTTCATTACAGACCTTTTATCATATTCTATAAGCAAAGCAACGTCTCCCACAGAGCATTTTCAAATGAAGAAAATTTTTTTTTTCGCTCTTCGTATGGTAACACTTGGTATAAAGTGTTTCCAACAACTTTATTTTCGTCTTCTATTCATTCCTGTGTTAGATCCATCGGAATTTTTTGTTTTTTGTTTTCTAATTTCATTCTACTGATAAACCTTTATGTTCTGTGTGGCCCTACACAACACCCCAGCTTGAAGCATCTCTTTCTCTTTTATCGAAAAAATCGTATCATTTCACTCGTTCGTCGGTGACGGTAAGACTTTCCAGAGCGCCCCGCCAGATGGCCTCGACTTCGCCAAAGACCACAGCAGCCTCGTCCACCCAGTCATCCGAAGGTGTCGGGGTCCAGTTCAAGTCCCCCCCCTCCCTTCCCCTCCTCCCCAAGAGACACTAGAGCTACGGCAACACCCGTCGAAGTTATGAAAGGAGTGGCTCAAACCTATCCTGAAACTGGTACGACCCTCCTCCACACCAAGAACCCGTCAACCACTCCGGCAACACCCACCCACACACACATGGACCTCAAGGGGACTTCATCATCGTCCTCGACGAAGGTAAACCTTTTGGAAAACTCTTCAAACCACCGGCAGCAGCAGCGGTGAGGCAATGCCACTGGTATACACTGGTATACAAAGACTTTCCCCAGTTCTAGTCCCGCGTACTGGGCTATTTGCACAACTCACAGCCGAGGAGACGCGTACATGCCTCGCTCTCTCCAGTTTCTCTCTGTTCCGCCCGGAGATCAAAGTCAGGCGATGCAGGAGAAAGGGGAAAAATGATAAGAGAAAATACATCCAAGTTCTGGTTTCGTCCATCACCTGTCTGCTTGCCTGGATATTCATCCAGTTCTGCGTTTCCAGATGTCTGTATGTGAGGCCCGCTTTCGTAGCGACGGCAAAAGACGACGAGATGATATCAAGAATTTCGGGGACTGTCGGCCATTTCTCGGTATTTCTCTCCATCTGATTGAAGAAAGAAAATGTATTTTGGTTTCCCCTTCTGCTCACCGGGTGGGTGTTGCTTACGATTTTTCTCCTCGACCAGTGTGGCTGGTCTTTAGCGTGGTCCTTGTGCATCTTGTGGGCGGCAGCGCCAAAGGGATACAGAGGTCACAAAGGGTCTTTGCCAGACCCTTCCCTCCCTCCCCCAGTGGGCTGATACTGATTACAACAGATGTTTTTTACAACGTCGGTTCAACACATAAGCCTACAGTCACTCATGTAATAAATCTACATATTAGATTTCAAAATGGGGGATACAGTGACCAAAAAAAAATTCCTGTAATTTATCATGAACAATGTGTTGTGGTATTCCTTTTCAAGGTTGGTTTACAACTATATCTTAAAGGTTCTATACTTTTTTCCCTCGAAAGTGTGAGACACTGTGTGTGTGTGACTATCTCTGAGGTCTACTGTGTCCGTACCTCTGCATACAAACTTTACAATCTCCTACGTCCTTAACATCTCCAGATAGACAAAGCGTCAAGAGGCCCTGTTGCGTTCAATGTACATACTTAACTTAAAAAAATCACTGTTTAATGAGTGATATACGCACGTAGCTTAATAAATTACTGTTTAACGAGTCATATACGCACGTAGCTTAACAAATCACTATTTAACGAATCATTTGTTATGTGTATCAAGATCAGGTTTATCTCCATTTGCCTCGTTTCATTTATGGGCCATTTGAGCAAGAGTCGTCTGTGTCTAAAAGGATGCGTCAGCACCCGTATCGCAATTTGATGGTTGGAGTCGAAGTAGGTTAGGAGGGGGAGGGAAGGGAATGGAAGGGAAGGGAAGGGAAGGGGAGGGGATGGTTGAGGAGTGGGAAGGGAGGGAGGGGTTAATATGGTACCTTCTCTACATGTATTTTGACCAGAGGATGTGCTGCTGTTCATCTCCCCCCCTCCCTCCTTCTCCTATTCCCTCCCTCCCTCCCTCCCCTTCCTCCTCCTCCCACCATGAGAGTTTATCCCTTTCTTCCCCCACCACCACCCTCCCCCCCCCCCCCTCATCCCCCTTCAAGAAAAAAAAAAGAAAGACCGGAGGACAGATGCTGGTGCCACACAATAGGGTCGAACTTCGGGCTCTGCCCCACGCGCCACTGACCCTTACCTGCTTGGTCGTGGATTATTTCTGTTTGTTACGCTGGAGGTTAATTCAATTAAGTCTGTACAGGTTTATCAGGCTGGTGACGCTGGCTGGCTGGCGTCTCCCAGCAACGCTGGGGGGTTTGACATCTCAGCCACCAATATGAGAAAAAACGAGGGAGGGGGGAAAAAAAAAATTGTGTGTTTTCACAGTAGAAAATGGGAAACGATGTGAAACATCCATTTTGACGAGGGAAAAAAGAGTTAATTAAGATAATTTATTTAAGGTTGCTTAGAGTAGCATAGTGATCATACTAATGTGCAATTAGATATGCTAGAAGTGTGTTAGATAGTAAAACGTTAGAATGTTTGAAATCTACGTAATGGATAGAATACATTTTTAAGGCAGTTGGGTCTGTAAGTCAACCTTCTCTTGTTTCCAGGTTTTCTGAGCTTTAAAACAGCATAAAAATTCATCTTTTAGTTTTGATACAAGTCCCTCGAAACAAATTACCAATTCAAATCTATATAACCTCAGTCCAAACTACCATTTATCTATCAAGTTCTTCAAAGGGTTTGAGTTCCTCGCTCTTGGCACAATGTGATATCCCCATTAACAGGCGAGTCCAGTGTACTCTGCATCACAAGATGTGACTCAATCATTTCTTAATGGTGGATTAGTTTCCTTTTTGGATGTACATGTGGGCAACACACATCCAATATATATATACAGTCCAGTGTTTACCTGTTCAGAGCCAAACCGTAGTGTGGAGGGGACCTAAAATTTTGGATGTGGGTACTTCAGAATCTGGGCAAGGCTCCAGACAACCGGGCAGAAGGGTTTTTAAAAGGCCAATTCGAGGTCATCAAAGGTTACCTTTTCATAGATTATAGATCAGAATTAGTTCACGGAAGTCATTCCCAATGCGTGACCTACTAACCATCATCAGGTTATAGCGAAGGTGCTTCAACTTGTGAGGCAGGAGTTAAGGGTTTAACGACGCCAAAGTTTGGCCTTGAAGGCCTTTTTTTTTTTTGGCCTTAAAGGCCTTTTTTTTTCCCCTCTATGTGCAGCGCCTGGTGCTGGCCCAGCTGACGTAGAGTATAGGAAAAAGACCCTTGTTGAAATGAGAGATAAGGGTGTGTGTGTGTGTGTGTGTGTGTGTGTGTGTGTGTGTGTGTGTGTGTGTGTGTGTGTGTGTGTTAATCTGTACGTTGGCAACCACGTACACGTACGTATGTACGTTGGGCTGCACTTCCCGTGACGTCATGGGGCGTAAGAATTCTAATTGGCTTAAAAAGAAAAGGAAAAATTAAAATAATGTTGGTCTACGTGTCTGGCTTAGATCCCTAAATCCTCCCCTCCCCCTCCCCCTCCTCCTCCCCAGGTGGTGACGGCCTGACGGAGAGAGAGAGAGAGAGAGAGAGAGAGAGAGAGAGAGAGAGAGAGAGAGAGAGAGAGAGAGAGAGAGAGAGAGAGAGAGAGAGACCACCCCACCACCACGACCATCATTTTGCCCCGTCTGTAATTCCTCCCTCAGCATCAAGCAGCATCACTATGAGTAGCTATAACCGAGGAGGTGAGATAAGGGGAGCGAGGGACACAACCATTGACGTCTGGAGTAGCCTTGAGATAGTGGCGATAAGGAGTGTTACGTCAGTCACAAAGAGATAAGAAGAAAAAGGCAGTTATTAATAGTGAGGGGGGGTATAGAAGTGGCCACTTGTGTGTTACGGGGAGAGAAAGAGTTTGACACTCGTCTCTTAACCTTGTGTGTATGTACCATGTCTTGACTCTTACACACACACACACACACACACACACACACACACATGTACCACACAGACATGGAAGTGGGTACACACACGGGGAGTGATGCGGGGGGTTTGAGGTGGGTGGATATCAAGAATCATTTGTGAGGTTGGGTACTGAGATCTGGCATGAGAAGAGAAGACTATGCAGGACTGACCATTACTCCCTCCTCATGCTCGTGTTCTTTGATGCCTTCTCGTTTTCTCCCTCTATCTCCCTTCTTCCCTGCCATCTATCTATTTATCTATCCATGTGTTTATCTCTCTGTTTTATATATATCTCTCTCTCTCTCTTTCCCTTTATACCTGTGGCTTCATTTGCAATATCTCTTCTTCCCCTTCTCTCTCTCTCTCTCTCTCTCTCTCTCTCTCTCTCTCTCTCTCTCTCTCTCTCTCT
The DNA here is from genome assembly GCF_036320965.1 of Panulirus ornatus. Taxonomy (NCBI): domain Eukaryota; kingdom Metazoa; phylum Arthropoda; class Malacostraca; order Decapoda; family Palinuridae; genus Panulirus; species Panulirus ornatus. The sequence goes on along the minus strand of NC_092257.1, from coordinate 15,978,195 downwards.
CTCTCGTTCCACAAGGGGCCAGGTTCCCGCAGTCGCCCTCAATAACAGGGGGGACTCGTGTTACCTGTCTTTGCTGCCTCCCTTTCCGCTTTCCATCTCCGCTTCTTTGCTCTCTCTCTCTCTCTCTCTCTCTCTCTCTCTCTCTCTCTCTCTCTCTCTCTCTCTCTCTCTCTCTCTCTCTTCCGTCATCAGCGCTTCCCTTCACCTGTCATAACTCCCTACTGAAGGGGGAGGATTTCTCTCTGACTATGGGCGTCCTTTTCCCCACCTCTCTCTCTCCAAACTTATCCTTCTTCAGGTTGTTCAGTCCACGGAAGGTTCTCCTAGTGTCTTCCAGGACGACAGATCTTCAAGGGAACACGTCAATAGTAGCACCTTCATCATCAAGTTCACCTGGAATCGTCCCTCTAACTTACGACTCAAGACACTACTACATTCACAGGATCTATGGTCGTAAACAAAAGGGTTGCTCCTTAACACACCACACAACTGGGGTAACTAGACCAGAACTCAAGGTTACTATTATTCTCAATCACTCGTACATCACTGTTGTGAAGCCCTGAATACAGTGATCCTATCTGATTCTCTACCCTAACCATCACCCGGACCTTATCCGACATTAGAGGGGGGAGAGAAAGACACTGTAACAACACCCTACTTCCTCTCGCCACCGTCAACTCCTGGCATCAGAGATCCCTCGTCCCATGATTTGCAGTTCGGCACCATAACCATCACCCCAGCTCGTACAGACCTTCACAGGGACATACCCATCCCAACCAATGAGGACATAACCTATAACCCTTCCCCATTCTCCTTACAACAACCATAATCTACACTGTGTTCATATTGTATTTTTAGATCATCATCATCATCATCATCATCGGCATCATCATCATCATCATCATTCAGTCAGTAGTTTATCAAACCACCATCCAGCAATACTAACCACCATCCAGTAATACTAACCACCGAAAATTACACCCTCTTAACGACTAACATACCCCACAATATGCGTCCCTACACCTACACCGGCTTGCACACACGACGCCGCCCCCACACCTTCTCCCACGTCTGTAAACGCACCTCCATCCACACCACCCGACTCTGTGCCTTGGGCAGGTGGAGGAATAATTGGCCCACCTGCTGGTGTAGCGCCCGCACTGGAGATTGCACTTCAGCCGCAAAGGCGCACTTTTCCGTAGCCTGAAGGGAGTTGAGTCTTTGATACGAGTCATGTTAGAAAGGAGGAGGCCCATGACTGCCTCGTTACCCCTCTGTTTGTGGCCATTTGCCAAGCGGACTGACCACAACATTCACGTGTGTGTGTGTGTATATATATATATATATATATATATATATATATATATATATATATATATATATATATATATATATGTGTGTGTGTGTGTGTGTGTGTGTGGAGGTTGGTGGTATGTTGTATGTGGAGATTGATAATTGCGAAGATAATATCCATACAATATCTCGTTATACATTCCCAATCAAGGGTCGTACACCGTCGTGCTCAAGGGTCGTATACCGTCGTGCTCAAGGGTCGTACACCGTCGTGCTCAAGGGTCGTATACCGTCGTGCTCAAGGGTCGTATACCGTCGTGCTCAAGGGTCGTATACCGTCGTGGTCAAGGGTCGTACACCGTCGTGCTCAAGGGTCGTATACCGTCGTGCTCAATAACTGATAATCACTTTGTAAAATAAACGAAAAGAAAAAATCGGATGCGATCAATTTTTTCACGGAACGTGTTTTGATATGAGAAAAAAAAATCTAAAAACTGACAAATTAAATAAAAACACAAATCATTAACATCAACATTCCATTTTCTTTTTCTAATGCAATTTTTCACTTTAAAAAAAAAAAAGAGGAAAAGGTAATCGACCTACACCTTCCTTCCCTCGAAATTACCTTCATCAAAATGAGAGAGAAGATTACGATGAAAATAATCCCTTTCGAAAATTGGTCGAGATTACCTCCGTCTCACCTCATTTGTTTACCCCCAAATGATTGACCAATTTGAGGAAAGGGACCGTAATTCTCCTTGTTCGTCCTGTGAAGAAAAGACGTGTGTGTGTGTGTGTGTGTGTGTGTGTGTGTGTGTGTGTGTGTGTGTGTGTGTGTGTTCCGGTGATAGGGGGTGGAGTAGGACGGGGTGCCGGGTGTGGAAGGGAGGGCTATAATAATTCTACACTATACATAGCGTGCTGATTATAACAATTATAGGTGATGGTTTTACTGCTGCAATCATCGCTGTCCTTGCTACTGTCTCGGGGGTGGGGGGTTGGGGGGGGCTGTGTGGGGGGTTGTTGGGGTGGAAGCGGAAGCGCTACCAGGGACAGAGTTTATCTTTATTGTTGGTTATCAATTTCAGTAAAGTGTTTCCTTTTTCAGAAGATCAACAGAGCTGTGTATTGCAGCGAGCTGGGTGTGTGTGTGTGTGTGTGTGTGTGGGTGTGTGTGAACATACATACACGTGATTTTAAGCCACAGTTTTTAGGTATTTTTATCAATAAATGTAAATCTATCTTTTTTTTTCTGTTCGTCCGTCGTTTCTTTTACAAGTAAAATTTCCAATTTACAGGCTCAGCCATTTACACATCTCTCTATTAACAGACGTCTGTATGATCACCTAAGATTTTCTCAAACGATGTTTAAGAACAAATATAATCGTATCTTATATGATTAACCTCTGAAACTTGGAGCGCGAAGGTACGACCCTTGAGCACGACGGTACGACACTTAAGCACGACAGTACGACCCAAGGTTCGTACTG